>NC_057810.1:526066729-526184074 GCF_018294505.1 Triticum aestivum | reverse complement strand
TTGCTTCTTTTCTTTTCCATTTTCCTTTAGCTAGCAAAATGTATTTTGTACAAAGTGGGACTGGGCTAGATAAATACCTTGCATTTACTAGCACTGCCACAAAAAGTTTGGGAGGCTTTTGAGTTTCTCTGGAATTTTTCATAAATGGAAAGGCATTTAAATGATTGTTTAAGCCACTGTTATATTAAAAAAAGGATTTAAACACTTCATAAAAGTGTTGGGTCACCACCATAGTTAGTTATGGAATATTTTCCACATTTTGAAAATTTTATATTGCATGTTTGATATGTTGGGGAACGTAGTAATTTCAAAAAAGTTCTTACACACACGCAAGATCATGGTGATGGCATAGCAACGAGAGGGGAGAGTGTTATCCACGTACCCTCGTAGACCATAAGCGGAAGCGTTATGACAACGCGGTTGATGTAGTCGTACGTCTTCACGATCCGACCGATCCAAGTACCGAACGTACGACACCTCCGAGTTCAGCACACGTTCAGCTCGATGACGATCCCCGGGCTCCGATCCAGCAAAGCTTCGGGGATGAGTTCCGTCAGCACGACGGCATGGTGACGATGATGATGCTCTACCGGCGCAGGGCTTCGCCTAAACTCCACGACGATATGACCGAGGTGGAATATGGTGGAGGGGGGCACCGCACACGGCTAAGGAACGATCCGTAGATCAACTTGTGTGTCATGGGGTGCCCCCCTGCCCCCGTATATAAAGGAGGGAGGGGGAGGTGCGGCCAGCCTAGGAGGGGGCGCGCCAAGGGAAGTCCTACTCCCACCGGGAGTAGGACTCCCTCCTTCCTTGTTGGAGTAGGAGAAGTGGAAAGAGGGGGAGAGGGAAAAGGAAAAGGGGGCTGCCCCCCTTGTCCAATTCGGACCAGGGGGGGGGGGGGGGCGCAGGCCTCTTTCCTTTTGGCCTCTCTCCTCTATTCCCGTATAGCCCAATAAGGCCCATATACTCCCCGGCGAATTCCCGTAACTCTCCAGTACTCTGAAAAATACCCGAATCACTCGGAACCTTTCCGAACTCCGAATATAGTCGTCCAATATATCGATCTTTACGTCTCGACCATTTCGAGACTCCTCGTCATGTCCCTGATCTCATCCGGGACTCCGGACTCCTTAGGTACATCAAAACTCATAAACTCATAATATAACTGTCATCGTAACGTTAAGCGTGCGGACCCTACGGGTTCGAGAAATATGTAGACATGACCTAGAACTATTCTCGGTCAATAACCAATAGCGGAACCTGGATGCCCATATTGGTTCCTACATATTCTACGAAGATCTTTATCGGTCAAACCGCATAACAACATACGTTGTTCCCTTTGTCATCGGTATGTTACTTGCCCGAGATTTGATCGTCGGTATCCAATACCTAGTTCAATCTCGTTACCGGCAAGTCTCTTTACTCGTTACGTAATGCATCATCCCGTAACCAACTCATTGGTCACATTGCTTGCAAGGCTTATAATGATGTGCATTACCGAGAGGGCCCAGAGATACCTCTCCGACAATCGGAGTGACAAAACCTAATCTCGAAATACGCCAACTCAACATGTACCTTCGGAGACACATGTAGTACTCCTTTATAATCACCCAGTTACGTTGTGACGTTTGGTAGTACCCAAAGTGTTCCTCCGGTAAACGGGAGTTGCATAATCTCATAGTTACAGGAACATGTATAAGTCATGAAGAAAGCAATAGCAACATACTAAACGATCAAGTGCTAGGCTAACAGAATGGGTCATGTCAACCACATTATTCTCCTAATGATGTGATCCCATTAATCAAATGACAACACATGTCTATGGTTAGGAAACATAACAATCTTTGATTAATGAGCTAGTCAAGTAGAGGCATACTAGTGACTATATGTTTGTCTATGTATTCACACATGTATCATGTTTCCAGTTAATACAATTCTAGCATGAATAATAAACATTTATCATGAAATAAGGAAATAAATAATAACTTTATTATTGCCTCTAGGGCATATTTCCTTCAGTCTCCCACTTGAACTAGAGTCAATAATCTAGTTCACATCGCTATGTGATTTAACACCAATATTCACATCTGCATGTGATTAATACCCATAGTTCACATCATCATGTGATCAACACCCAAAGGGTTAACTAGAGTCAATAATCTAGTTCACATCGCTATGTGATTAACACCCAAAAGAGTACTAAGGTATGATCATGTTTTGCTCGTGAGAGAAGCTTAGTCAACGGGTCTGTCATATTCAGAGCCATATGTATTTTGCAAATATTATATGTCCACAATGCTCTGCACGGAGCTACTCTAGCTAATTGCTCCCACTTTCAATATGTATCCAGATTGAGACTTAGAGTCATCTGGATTGGTGTAAAAGCTTGCATCATTGTAACTTTTACGACGGGCTCTTTTATCACCTCCATAATCGAGAAACATCTCCTTAGTCCTCACTAAGGATATTCTTGACCCATGTCCAGTGATCTACTTATTAGATCAAAATTGTATTCCTTTGCCAAACACAGAGCAAGGTATACAATAGGTCTGGTTCATGGCATAACATACTTTATAGAACCTATGACTGAGGCATAGGGAATGACTTCTCTTTCTATTTTCTGCAATGGTCGGGTCTTGAGTCTTACTCAACTTCACACCTTGTAACACAGGCAAGAACTCCTTCTTTGACTGTTCCATTTTGAACTATTTCAAAAATTTATCAAGGTATGTACTCATTGAAAAATCTTATCAAGCGTCTTGATCTATCTATATAGATCTTGATGCTCAATGTGTAAGCAGCTTCACCGAGGTCTTGCTTTGAAAAACTCTTATTCAAGTATCCTTTCATGCTATCCAGAATTTCCATATCATTTCCAATTAACAATATGTCATCCACATATAATATTAGAAATGCTACAGAGCTCCCACTCACTTTCTTGTAAATACAGGTTTCTTCAAAAGTCTGTATAATACCATATGCTATGATCAACTTCATCAAAGCATATATTCCAACTCCGAGATGCTTGCACCAGTCCATTGATGGATTGCTGGAGCTTGTACACTTTGTTAGCATCTTTAGGATTGACAAAAACTTTCTGGCTGCATCATATACAACTCTTCTTTAATAAATCCATTAAGGAATGCAGTTTTGACATCCATTTACCAGATTTCATAAAATGTGGCAATTGCTAACATGATTCAGACAGACTTAAGCTTCGATACGAGTGAGAAAATCTCATCGTATTCAACACCTTGAACTTGTTGAAAACATTTCGCAACAAGTCAAGCTTAGTAGATAGTAACACTACTATTAATGTCCGTCTTCCTCTTGAAGATCCGTTTATTTAACATGGCTTGCTGATTATCGAGCAAGTCAATCAAAGTCCATACTTTGTTCTCATACATGGATCATATCTCAGATTTTATGGCCTCAAGCCATTTCGTGGAATCTGGGCTCATCATCGCTTCCTCATAGTTCGTAGGTTCATCATGGTCTAGTAACATGACTTCCAGAACAGGATTACCGTACCACTCTGGTGCGGATCTTACTCTGGAAGACCTACGAGGTTCTATAGTAACTTAATCTGAAGTTTCATGATCATCATCATTAACTTCCTCACTAATTGGTGTAGTAGTCACAGGAACAGATTTCTGTGATGAACTACTTTCCAATAAGGGAGCAGGTACAGTTACCTCATCAAGTTCTACTTTCCTCCCACTCACTTCTTTCGAGAGAAACCCCTTCTCTAGAAAGGATCCATTCTTAGCAATGAATAACTTGCCTTCCGATCTGTGATAGAAGGTGTACCCAATAGTTAACTTGGGGTATTCTATGAAGACGCACTTCTCCGATTTGGGTTTGAGCTTATCAGGTTGAAACTTTTTTCATATAAGCATCGCAACTCCAAACTTTAAGAAACGACGGCTTAGGTTTACTGCTAAACCATAGTTCATACGGTGTCGTCTCAACGGATTTAGATGGTGCCCTTTTAAACGTGAATGCAGCTGTCTCTAATGCACAACCCCAAAACGATAGTGGTAAAACCGATAAGAGACATCATAGATCGCACCATATCCAATAAAGTGCGGTTATGATGTTCGGACACACCATAACGTTGTGGTGTTCCAGGTGGCGTGAGCTGTGAAACTATTCCACATTGTTTTAACTAAAGACCAAACTCGTAACTCAAATATTCATCTCCGCGATCAGATCGTAGAAACTTTATTTTCTTGTTACGATGATTTTTCCACTTCACTCTAAAATTCTTTGAACCTTTCAATTATTTCAGACTTATGTTTCATCAAGTAGATATACCCATATCTGCTCAAATCATTTTGTGAAGGTCAGAAAATAACAATACTTGCCACGAGCATCAACACTCATTGGATCGCATACATCGGTATGTATTATTTCCAATAAGTCAATAGCTTGTTCCATTGTTCCGGAGAACGGAGTTTTTAGTCATCTTGCCCAAAAGGCATGGTTCGCAAGCATCAAATGATCCATAACCAAGTGATTCCGAAAATCCATCTTTATGGAGTTTCTTCATGTGCTTTACACCGATATGACCCAAACGGCAGTGCCACAAATAAGTTGCACTATCATTATCAACTTTGCATATTTTGGCATCAATATTATGAATATGTGTATCACTACGACCGAGATCCAACAAACTATTTTCATTGGGTGTATGACCATCAAAGGTTTTATTCATTTAAACAGAATAACAATTATTCTCTGATTTTAAATGAATAACCGTATTGCAATAAACATGATCAAATCATATTCATGCTCAACGCAAACACCAAATAACATTTATTTAGGTTCAACACTAATCTCGAAAGTATAGGGAGTGTGCGATGATGATCATATCAATCTTGGAACCACTTCCAACATACATCGTCACTTCACCCTCAACTAGTTTCTGTTTATTCTGTAACTCCTATTTCGAGTTACTAATCTTAGCAACCGAACAAGTATCAAATACTCAAGGGTCACTATAAACACTAGTAAGGTACACATCAATAACATGTATATCAAATATACCCTTGTTCACTTTGCCATCCTTCTTATCCACCAAATATTCAAGGCATTTCCGCTTCTAGTGACCATTTCCTTTGCAGTGTAAGCACTCAGTTTCAGGCTTTGGTTCAGCTTTGGGCTTCTTCATGGGAGTGACAACTTGCTTGTCATTCTACTTGAAGTTCCCCTTTCTTTCCCTTTGCCCTTTTTCTTGAAACTAGTGATCTTGTCAACCATCAACACTTGATGCTCTTTCTTGATTTCTAACTTCGTTGATTTCAACATCACGAAGCGCTCGGGAATCGTTTTCGTCATCCCTTGCATACTATACTTCATCACAAAGTTCTACTAACTTGGTGATGGTGACTAGAGAATTCTGTCAATCACTATCTTATCTGGAAGATTAACTCCCACTTGATTCAAGCGATTGAAGTACCCAGACAATCTGAGCACATGCTCACTAGTTGAGCGATTCTCCTCCATCTTTTAGCTATAGAACTTGTTGGAGACTTCATATCTCTCAACTCGGGTATTTGCTGGAAATATTAACTTCAACTCTTGGAACATCTCATATGGTCCATGACATTCAAAAACGTCTTTGAAGTCCCGATTCTAAGCCGTTAAGCATGGTGCACTAAACTATCAAGTAGTTATCATATTGAGCTAGCCAAACGTTCATAACGTCTGCATCTGCTCCTGCAATAGGTCTGTCACCTAGCGGTGCATTAAGGACATAATTCTTCTGTGCAGCAATGAGGATAAACCTTAGATCACGGATCCAATCCGCATCATTGCTACTAACATCTTTCAACACAATTTTCTCTAGGAACATATCGAAATAAACATATGAAAGCAACAACGCAAGCTATTGATCTACAACATAATTTGCAAAATACTACCAGGACTAAGTTCATGATAAATTTAAGTTCAATTAATCATATTACTTAAGAACTCCCACTTAGACAGACATCTCTCTAGTCATCTAAGTGATCACGTGATCCAAATCAACTAAACCATGTCCGATCATCACGTGAGATGGAGTAGTTTCAATGGTGAACATCATTATGTTGATCATATCTACTATATGATTCACGCTCGACCTTTCGGTCTCCGTGTTCCGAGGCCATATCTATATATGCTAGGCTCGTCAAGTTTAACCCGAGTATTCCGCGTGTGCAACTGTTTTGCACCCGTTGTATTTGAACGTAGAGCCTATCACACCCGATCATCACATGGTGTCTCAGCACGAAGAACTTTCGCAACGGTGCATACTCAGGGAGAACACTTCTTGATAATTAGTGAGAGATCATCTTAAAATGCTACCGTCAATCTAAGCAAGATAAGATGCATAAAGGATAAACATCACATGCAATTAATATAAGTGATATGATATGGCCATCATCATCTTGTGCTTGTGATCTCCATCTTCGAAACACCGTCGTGATCACCATCATCACCGGTGCGACACCTTGATCTCCGTTGTAGCATCGTTGTCGTTACGCCATCTATTGCTTCTACGACTATCGCTACCGCTTAGTGATAAAGTAAAGCAATTACAGGGCGTTTGCATTTCATACAATAAAGCGACAACCATATGGCTCCTGCCAGTTGCCGATAACTTCGGTTACAAAACATGATCATCTCATACAATAAAATATAGCATCACGTCTTGACCATATCACATCACAACATGCCCTGCAAAAACAAGTTAGACGTCCTCTACTTTGTTGTTGCAAATTTTACGTGGCTGCTACGGGCTTAGCAAGAACCGTTCTTACCTACGCATCAAAACCACAACGATAGTTTGTCAAGTTGGTGCTGTTTTAACCTTCGCAAGGACCGGGCGTAGCCACACTCGGTTCAACTAAAGTAAGAGAGACAGACACCCGCCGGTCACCTTTAAGCAATGAGTGCTCGTAGCGGTGAAACTAGTCTCGCGTAAGCGTGCGCGTAATGTCGGTCCGGGCCGCTTCATCTCACAATGCCGCTGAACCAAAGTATGACATGCTGGTAAGCAGTATGACTTATATCGCCCACAACTCACTTGTGTTCTACTCGTGCATATAACATCAACGCATAAAACCTAGGCTCGGATGCCACTGTTGGGGAACGTAGTAATTTCAAAAAAATTCCTACACACACGCAAGATCATGGTGATGGCATAGCAACGAGAGGGGAGAGTGTTGTCCACGTACCCTCGTAGACCGTAAGCGGAAGTGTTATGACAACGCGGTTGATGTAGTCGTATGTCTTCACGATCCGACCGATCCAAGTACCGAACGTACGGCACCTCCGAGTTCAGCACACGTTCAGCTCGATGATGATCCCCGGGCTCTGATCCAGCAAAGCTTCGGGGATGAGTTCCGTCAGCACGACGGCGTGGTGACGATGATGATGCTCTACCGGCGCAGGGCTTCGCCTAAACTCCGCGACGATATGACCGAGGTGGAATATGGTGGAGGGGGGCACCGCACACGGCTAAGGAACGATCCGTAGATCAACTTGTGTGTCATGGGGTGCCCCCTGCCCCCGTATATAAAGGAGGGAGGGGGAGGTGCGGCCGGCCTAGGAGGGGGCGCGCCAAGGGGAGTCCTACTCCCACCGGGAGTAGGACTCCCTCCTTCCTTGTTGGAGTAGGAGAAGTGGAAAGAGGGGGAGAGGGAAAAGGAAAAGGGGGCTGCCCCCCTTGTCCAATTCGGACCAGAGGGGGGGGGGGCGCAGGCCTCTTTCCTTTTGGCCTCTCTCCTCTATTCCCGTATAGCCCAATAAGGCCCATATACTCCCCGGCGAATTCCCGTAACTCTCCAGTACTCTGAAAAATACCCGAATCACTCGGAACCTTTCCGAACTCCGAATATAGTCGTCCAATATATCGATCTTTATGTCTCGACCATTTCAAGACTCCTCGTCATGTCCCTGATCTCATGCGGGACTCCGAAGTCCTTCGGTACATCAAAACTCATAAACTCATAATATAACTGTCATCGTAACGTTAAGCGTGCAGACCCTACGGGTTCGAGAACTATGTAGACATGACCTAGAACTATTCTCGGTCAATAACCAGTAGCGGAACCTGGATGCCCATATTGGTTCCTACATATTCTACGAAGATCTTTATCGGTCAAACCGCATAACAACATACGTTGTTCCCTTTGTCATCGGTATGTTACTTGCCCGAGAGTTGATCGTCGGTATCCAATACCTAATTCAATCTCGTTACCGGTAAGTCTCTTTACTCGTTACGTAATGCATCATCCCATAACCAACTCATTGGTCACATTGCTTGCAAGGCTTATAATGATGTGCATTACCGAGAGGGCCCAGAGATACCTCTCCGACAATCGGAGTGACAAAACCTAATCTCGAAATACGCCAACTCAACATGTACCTTCGGAGACACCTGTAGTACTCCTTTATAATCACCCAGTTACGTTGTGACGTTTGGTAGTACCCAAAGTGTTCCTCCGGTAAACGGGAGTTGCATAATCTCATAGTTACAGGAACATGTATAAGTCATGAAGAAAGCAATAGCAACATACTAAACGATCAAGTGCTAGGCTAACAGAATGGGTCATGTCAATCACATTATTCTCCTAATGATGTGATCCCATTAATCAAATGACAACACATGTCTATGGTTAGGAAACATAACCATCTTTGATTAATGAGCTAGTCAAGTAGAGGCATACTAGTGACTATATGTTTGTCTATGTATTCACACATGTATCATGTTTCCGGTTAATACAATTCTAGCATGAATAATAAACATTTATCATGAAATAAGGAAATAAATAATAACTTTATTATTGCCTCTAGGGCATATTTCCTTCGTGATAAACTTGAATTTTTGGACTTTTATCTGAATTTGAATTTGAATTGTGATTTGGATAAAGTGAGGATCACTAACAGTAATGTGATGAACTGGCATCATTAGGAGGGGAATTACTGTAGCTTAATTATTCGGGCATCACAAATCTCCTCCACTACAAGAAATCTCGTCCCGAGATTTAAGGGGTAGAGTAAGGGGGAAGACACGGAAAGGACGGAGCTCAACACATGATAGTTACCTGGGGCTCATATCAGTGAACGTGGCATAGAGGCATGTCTCGAGTGAAAATTCAAGAAATTCATCAAGAGCAAGGCAAGAAGGTGCAATAAGAAGTTTCAAGCGGGTAGGCAACCATTCGTTGTCTGAAACAGAGGGTGAAAGGGGCTCAGAGCAATGGGAACAAGTATTGCGTCTGATACCAGAATAGATCACTAGGAAGGTGGCTCGTGATTTACATACGAAGCCAAGCGCGAGGAGCAATTTTGGAAAATAGGGATGAACAGGAGAGTCAGGTTTTGATCTTGTGGAACTGTGGGTTATAGGCCCACCATGTGGAAAAAAATTTTGTAAGGGTGATGTCATCTTGCATGATCTCGATAGCAAGGCATGTCAAAACATAACCTGTCAGTTATGTCGGCAACAACATCGATACCAAGGGCGAGGGACGAAGAGAACCATTTTCGTGCTCATTAAGACGAGGTGGACCAATAGGCAAAATTCTCATCCATCGGTGGCTACCGGAATGCCATCAACAATAGTAACAAGGTCTTACTGACAGAGCTTGTACACCGAAGTGTTTATGTAAGTAGGGAATTATCACCGTCCAGATATGTTAGGTTACAAGAAAGGTTAAACAAAACAATGCAAGGGAAAGTGTAGACTCGAATAAGTTATCAGTGTTCTCGAGTGTCTAACAACTCAGAACCCGTGTTAAATTTGAGTCAGCGAGAAATCATAGGTGATGAAGAACTCATAAGAAGTTACGTAGTTCCGTGATATTCTCGAGATACCAGAGGGTAATACTCGAAGATTGAGGAGAATAGAGGTTGGACAGGTGAAATGATATGTAGAAGACAAGTACTTCAACTTGTCCAAGAAAAGGAATCAAAGGAGAACAATCATGGTCAGAACCACGGTTGCCACAGATCAAATATAGATTCAAGATGAACTTATCACAGGGGGATTATTATTATTACAAGAAGCTACCATGATAAGTTCCACATCGGGTCCATGGGCATGAACACAAAGGTTCAAGGTCGAGTCCCTCTTCTAGTGCACAACTTTCCATTCACTTCTCGCATTTGAAGAAGTTGTAGCGTTGAAATTCTACCTGACAAAAAGCCAGTAGAGTGTAACCCGCATAACTTTCGAGTTCACACGGATTTAGGGAAGACATAGATTCAACCCATTGGGGCATCTTAGGAACATATACCACAAGCTTAGGAATAAACATCTCAAGCTCGGAAGCAGAGCATGGTTGACAAAAGCAGGGGATACAAGGCATTATGTATCCGAGGAAAAGCTCACAAGGTTGTGAAAATGAAGGACGTTGTCGGATAGAACCCAACAAAGGACCCGGAGGTCCACAATGGATCTGATGTGAGTATCGATACTCAACCAGAAGAAGAAAGAATGCAAGGAGGTCAGGTTATCAAAACAACTGACCAAATCAAAGCTCAAATTTAACGTAATCATGATTCCCAAAACAGGGGATCAGAAGATGAGGCTTTGATCAAATACAAGTAAGTTGAAAAGACATAGATCGACAATCAATCAAGGTTTGATTTGTCGAACACCCGCTCATGTCCGGAGTGATGTCTGAACCAAGGGGAGAATTTTCAATAGGACTGATGATCACGAGCATTCGCAAATAAATCGAATCAAATGCTCGAAATCACGATGACAAAGGATGCTGATGAGTATTGCTAGACATACGGAGTAACCGTAATGCAAGCAGATAAGTATTTGCTAAGCAATAGTTGGAGAGGATTACCGAAAGATCGGATAGTACTTCAAAGTATGATTCACTTGATCAACTAGGAATGAACAAATCCTCAAAAGGTGTGAGGAATTATACATGGGGGTATTCATGCGGCAAGGAACTGCAGGGCAGTAAGCATAAAGGATTCTCGGAACATTAGAGAGTATATCAGGACATCTTGTAATAACAAGAGAAACTAGGGATGAAGGTATGAACGACAACATAGGTAGTTACACATAAGGATTTATCGATGGTAGGGATCGCAAAGGCAAAGGGTACAAGGGGGTAAAACATCGGAGAGTATCTTCAGAATCTTCTAGTGCACCAAGCAATCATCTGGAGTGAGGGGCTCTTTGGGAGAAAGTATTTACAAGAACCTAGAGTTAGAGTTAACAAAATCATTTAACCCGAATATAAGAGAGATTAGAGTCCCAGAATAAAGGTCGAGGAATAAAAGATCCTAATATCACCCAATGGCGACGTGGGCCCGTAAGCCACACAGTCATGTTAGTAAAACAGTTTTTCAAAGACTAGACTCAACTTCGGCCAAGGAGTTGGAAAGGGGGATCCTACAGACAGTCGGCTCTGATACCAACTTGTGACGCCCGGAGTTCAATCATACACTGACCATACACGCAAATGTGTACGATCAAGATCAGGGACTCACGGGAAGATATCACAACACAACTCTAGACACAAATAAAATAATACAAGCTTTATATTACAAGCCAGGGGCCTCGAGGGCTCGAATACATAAGATACATAAGAGTCAGCGGAAGCAACAATATCTGAGTACAGACATAAGTTAAACAAGGATGCCTTAAGAAGGCTAGCACAAAAGCAACACGATCGAAGAGGCAAGGCCTCCTTCCTGGGACCTCCTAAACTACTCCTGGTCATCGGCGGTCTCCACGTAGCAGTATCCGTCGGCGGTGGCATCTGGCTCTAGGGATCCACCATCTGGTTGCATCAACCGAAAAGAAGAAAGAAGGGGGGTTATGTCGCATGGCCGGGCATTCTGGGCCCTTGTCGTAAGTCCACGAGACGGGGCGACGGGGTCACTATCGATCGTGAATCTCTGCTCGTGTCCGCAAGCTAATAATACACTATGGTTTGGGAATTTGTTCTGAGTTGGCCTTTGGCCTTTACGCACTAACCACCACGCGAGAATAGTTATGGGCCTCGACATCGTGGTATCAGTTGAAGCTTTGTTAGACGTCCAGTTCAGCATTACGGCCGGGCCGGATCGCGCCATCCATGTAGAGGTGGTGCTAGTATCCCCTTGCGCACAACAACCCGGAGTGCTACTGGCAATGGGCCCATACCCTGGAGTGCTTATGATGTAGACCGCCAGGGACCTCTCTCCTGAGCCTAGGTAGGGCTACGACGTGTTGATCTTCCGAGGCCGGGCATTGACCCAGAAAGGTGTGTCCGGCCAGAGTGATCGAGCGTGTTGGGTAACGTGGTGCACCCCTGCATGGAAGTTATATATTCGAATACCGTGTCCACGGTAATGGACATTCAGACTTATATCCTGATCTTATACAACTACAAATGGATACTTGGATATGTGGCTCCGAGATTGCTTTCTCGCAGGGAGTCGAGGAAGGATCTCTGGGCATTAATGTTACAACATGCTTGTCAATTATAAACGGCTATCCTTTACTCTTCTACATGCTGCAAGATTCTCGGAGCTACTTGAAGATGCTAGTATTCGATAGGCTAGGCCTTCCCCTTCTTCTGGCATTCTGCAGTTCTGTCCACAGATCCAAACCTTCCATTTGATACCAATGCATACTTAGTATAGATCTGATGCTTGCGAGTACTTTGGATGAGTACTCATGGTTGCTTTGCTACCCCTGCGGGTGCTCTCCTGGCCCGCCCAACTTTCACCAAGGTCTCAAGTAAAGTCAAGGTAACCGTGTGTCCAAACATCAAGGGGAAAACCCGAGGAATCACCCTCTGTGTATTCCACTCGATGTAATCATCAAGGTGAACGTTAGAGGAACCACCCTCGAGGTTAACACTTGAGGTGTTGCACGACAGAGTTGTATTGGAAGTGGTTAAGGAGGAATCACCCTCGATGACCATGACCGAATATCTACACTACACAGATCTCATCAGGAGTGCTGTATGAGGTTCCACCCTCGGCACTCGATGGTAAACCTGCAGAGTCGAGCAACAACAGGGGCGTCATCTGATGTGAGGTGTCGGGCTCTGGTCGTCGATCACATTGATCGAGGCATCGATGATGAAGCAGGGGCAACAAGGACAAGGTGGGGGTCACTGATGGATCACTAGCAAACCTATACTAAGAAGTTTAGGATAAGCAGGTAAGGTAGAACAGCAGGTACAAAAGCAGGCTATGCATCAGAATAGGAGCAATCAATTACAGTAGCAAAATCTAATGGAAGCATGAGAGAATGGAATAGGTGATATTGGGATGATCATGGGAGGGGGGGGGCTTGCCTGGAATCTCCGCTGAAAGGGAAGAAGGGTCGTCGTCGATGTAGTAGATAACAGTGACAGCATCGGTCTCAGGTCTACCGGAGAGAAGAGGGGGAAGAAACAGTAAATACAGAGCAAACAGATACATGACAAGTCAACAAGCAGAGCTAGGGGTGATCTAATGCAGTACTACGCGATACTGGCAAAGGGGAAAAACATCCAGGAAAGTTTTCCCGGTTTCGGACGTTTGTCACACAGATGAACCAGAGGGAAAAGGTTTGACGTTTGCTATGCTAGGGACGTGTGGCGGGCGAACAGACCGCGTATTCGGATTCGTCTCGTCGTTCTGAGCAACTTTCATGTATAAAACTTTTTCATCCGAGTTACGTTATTTTCCTAAGAATTTCCAAAGTTTTAGCAATATTCTGAATTTATTATTAATTTCAAAACGGAGTTATTGCACCAGCATGATATCATCATGACATCATCGGACAACATTGACCGTTGACTAGTCAAACAGGACAATGGGGCATGTCTATCATTGTCCTAACTAAACTAAGAGTTTTACTTAACTAAGTTTAGTTAATTAGGGTAACTAAACAGGGTTAATTAAGCTAGTTAATTAATTATTTAAATAATTTTATTTATTAAATATTTTTAACTCTTTTTTTAAGCCAGGGCATTGGGGCCCATAGGCCAATGGCACAAGGCCAGCAGGGCAGGGCGGGTTAACGGGCAGGCGCCCATGCGCGAGGGGCGCGATGCCCGGGTGAGGTTGTGACCTCGACGAGGCCAGCGGGGGTGTCGGCGCGGCGCGGCAAGGGGGCATGGCCGTCGGACACGGCCGACCGGAGCAGGCGCTGCGGGTGTGGGTTGCGGTCCACGGTGAGTGGGCGTGGGGGCGGGCGCAGCCGCGCGCGAGGGAGGGGGCTGCGATGACAGTATCGAGCGATGCCGCGGGAAGTAGCAGCAGCGGCCGTAGTAGTGCGAGCAGAGATGCGGTCCCCGTCGCGGGGCACATGGTGGGAAGCAGGCACGGTCCCGAGCAGCCGAAGCAAGGAACGGGGACGCCGGGTGCTACGTCTTGAGCTTGCGTTGGTTTTCCTTGAAGAGGAAAGGGTGATGCAGCACAGTAGCGTAAGTATTTCCCTCAGTTTTTGAGAACCAAGGTATCAATTCAGTAGGAGGCTCCTCAGAAGTCCCACGAACCTACACAAACAAACAAAGAACTCGCAACCAACGCGACAAAGGGGTTGCCAATCCCTTCACGACCACTTGCGAAAGTGAGATCTGATAGAGATAATATGATAAGATAAATATTTTTTTGGTATTTTATAATATAGATGCAGAAAATAAATATGCAAATAAAAGTAGATTGGAAACTTATATGATAAAAGATAGACCCGGGGGCCATAGGTTTCACTAGAGGCTTCTCTCAAGATAGCATAAGTATTACGGTGGGTGAACAAATTACTGTCGAGCAATTGATAGAAATGCGAATAATTATGAGATTATCTAGGCATGATCATGTATATAGGAATCACGTCCGTAACAAGTAGATCGACTCCTGCCTGCATCTACTACTATTACTCCACACATCGACCGCTATCCAGCATGCATCTAGAGTATTAAGTTCATAAGAACAGAGTAACACATTAAGAAAGATGACATGATGTAGAGGGATAAACTCAAGCAATATGATATAAACCCCATCTTTTTATCCTCGATGGCAACAATACAATATGTGCCTTGCAACCCTTTCTGTCACTGGGTAAGGACACCGCAAGATTGAACCCAAAGCTAAGCACTTCTCCCATGGCAAGAAAGATCAATCTAGTAGGCCAAACCAAATCGATAATACGAAGAGACTTGCAAAGATAACTCAATCATACATAAAAGAATTCAGAGAAGATTCAGATATTATTCATAGATAAACTTGATCATAAACCCAAAATTCATTGGATCTCGACAAACACACCGCAAAAAGAGATTAAATCAAATAGATCTCCACAAGAGAGGGGGAGAACATTGTATTGAGATCCAAAAAGAGAGAAGAAGCCATCTAGCTAATAACTATGGACCCAAAGGTATGTGGTAAACTACTCACAACTCATTGGAGGTGCTATGGTGTTGATGTAGAAGCCCTCCATGGTGGATTCCCCCTCTGGCAGAACATCGGCGACGGCTACAAGATAGGATCTCGCGGATACAAAAGGTTATGGTGTTGGAAATATTTCTTCGGTGGCTCCCTGGATGTTTTCGGGGTACATAGGCTTATATAGGAGGAAGAAGTACGTCGGTGGCCGCCCGAGGGGCCCACAACACAGGGGGCACGCCTAGGAGGGGTGGGCACGCCCTCCTATCTCGTGGCTGCCTCGGCTGCTTCTTGGCTTGCACTCCAAGTCCTCTAGATCACGTTCGTTCCAAAAATCACGCTCCCAAAGGTTTCATTCCGTTTGGACTCCGTTTGATATTCCTTTTCTTCAAAATACTGAAATAGGAAAAAAACAGCAATACGGGCTGGGCCTCCGGTTAGTAGGTTAGTCCCAAAAATGATGTAAATGTGTAAAATAAAGCCCATAGACATCGAAAACAGGTAATATAATAGCATGGAACAATCAAAAATTATAGATACGTTGGAGACGTATCAAGCATCCCCAAGCTTAATTCCTGCTCGTCCTCGAGTAGGTAAATGATAAAAACGGAATTTTTGATGTGGAATGCGACCTAGCATAATTCTCAATGTAATTTCTCTTTATTGTGGCATGAATGTTCAGATCCAAGTGATTCAAAATAAAAGTTCATATTGACAAAAGAAATAGTAATACTTCAAGCATACTAATAAAGGCAATCATGTCTTCTCAAAATAACATGGCTAAAGAAAGTTCATCCCTACAAAATCATATAGTTAGGTTATGCTTCATTTTCGTCACACAAAGATGTTCCCAACTTCTATACCCCCGATGACAAGCCAAGCAATTGTTTCGTACTTAAATAATCTCAAACTTTTTCAACCTTCACGCAATACATGAGCGTGAGCCATGGATATAGCACTATGGTGGAATAGAATAATGATTGGGGATTGTGTGGAGAAGACAAAAAAGGAGAAAGTCTCATATTGACGAGGATAATCAACGGGCTATGGAATGCCCATCAATTGATGTCAACATGAGGAGTAGGGATTGCCATGCAACAGATGCACTAGAGCTATAAATGAATGAAAGATCAACAAAAGAAAACTAGTGGGTGTGCATCCAACTTGCTTGCTCACGAAGACCTAGGGCATTTGAGGAAGCCCATCGTAGGAATATACAAACCAAGTTCTATAATGAAAAATTCCCACTAGTATATGAAAGTGACAACGTATGAGACTCTCTATATGAAAACATGGTGCTACTTTGAAGCACAATATATGAGACTCACTACATGAAGAACAAGGTGCTACTTTGAAGCACAAGTGTGGAAAAAGAGATAGTAGCATTGCCCCTTTATTTATTTATTTTTCTTTTTTTTTCTTTGGCCTTTTTTGGCCTTTTTTGGGCAATGCTCTAATAATAATGATCATCACACTTTTATTGATTACAACACATGAATTACAACTCGAAACTAGAACAAGATATGACTCTATATGAATGCCTCCGACGGTGTACCGGGATGGTGCAATGAATCAAGAGTGACATGTATAAAAAATTATGCATGGTGGCTTTGCCACAAATACGATCTCAACTACATGATCATGCAATGGCAATATGACAAAAGTAATGTATGTCATGATGATGATGAACGGAATGGTGGAAAGTTGCATGGCAATATATCTCGGAATGGCTATGGAAATGCCATAAATAGGTAGGTATGGTGGCTGTTTTGAGGAAGATATAAGGAGTTTTAGGTGTGATAAAGCGTATCATATCACGGGGTTTGGATGCACCGGTGAAGTTTGCACCAACTCTCAAAATGAGAAAAGGCAATGCACGGTACCGAAGAGGCTAGCAATGATGGAAAGGTAAAAGTGCGTATAATCCATGGACTCAACATTAGTCAAAAGAACTCATATACTTATGGCAAAAATTTAGAAGTCATCAAAAACCAAGCACTATGCGCATGCTCCTAGGGGGGTAGATTGGTAGGAAAAGACCATCGCTCGTCCCCGACCGCCACTCATAAGGATGCACAAGCCAGGTACACTTCATGCTTCAAATTTGTTACACAACTTTTACCATACGTGCATGCTACGGGACTTGCTAACTTCAACACAAGCATTCTTTAAATTCATAATCACCCAACTAGCATGACTTTAATATCACTACCTCCCTATCTCAAAACAATTATCAAGTATCAAGTTGATCATAGCATCCAATTCACTTCTTATGATAGTTTTTATTATACCCAACTTGGGTGCTCATCATTCTAGGACCAATTTATAACCATAGCAAATACCATGCTGTTCTAAAAGACTCTCAAAAAATAATATAAGTCAAGCATGAGAGATCAACAATTTCTTCAAAATTAATCCACCACCATGCTCTAAAAGATATAAGTGAAGCACTAGAGCAAAAACTAGCTAGCTCAAAAGATATAAGTGAAGCACTTGGATAATTTAATAAATTTCAATCAAGTAGGCTTCTCCCAAAAGGTGTGTTACAACAAGGATGATTGTGGTAAACTAAAAAGCAAAGACTAATATAATACATGACACTCCAAGCAAAACACATATCATGTAGCAAATAAAAATATAGCTCCAAGTAAAGTTACCAATGAACAAAGACGAAAGAGGGGATGC
Organism: Triticum aestivum; assembly: GCF_018294505.1. Lineage (NCBI taxonomy): Eukaryota > Viridiplantae > Streptophyta > Magnoliopsida > Poales > Poaceae > Triticum > Triticum aestivum. Next base: position 526,166,008 of record NC_057810.1, on the reverse strand, counting down.
CTTCTGGGGGCATCCCCAAGCTTAGGGTTTTGGCTATTCTTGAATATCTTGGGGTGCCTTGGGCATCCCCAAGCTTAGGCTTTTGCCACCCTTTATTCCATACTCCATCAAATCTTTACCCAATCTAGTAGGCCAAACCAAATCGATAATTCAAAGAGACTTGCAAAGATAACTCAATCATACATAAAAGAATTCAGAGAAGATTCAAATATTATTCATAGATAAACTTGATCATAAACCCACAATTCATCGGATCTCGACATACACACCGCAAAAAGAGATTACATCGAATAGATCTCCACAAGAGAGGGGGAGAACATTGTATTGAGATCCAAAAAGAGAGAAGAAGCCATCTAGCTAATAACTATGGACCCGAAGGTCTGTGGTAAACTACTCACAACTCATTGGAGGTGCTATGGTGTTGATGTAGAAGCCCTCCATGGTGGATTCCCCCTCTGGCAGAACACCAGCGACGGCTCCAAGATGGGATCTCGCGGATACAGAAGGTTACGGTGGTGGAAATATTTCTTTGGTGGCTCCCTGGATGTTTTCGGGGTACATAGGCTTATATAGGAGGAAGAAGTACGTCGGTGGCTGCCCGAGGGGCCCACGAGACAGGGGGCGCGCCCAGGAGGGGTGGGAGCACCCTCCTATCTCGTGGCCACCTCGGCTGCTTCTTGGCTTGCACTCCAAGTCCTCTAGATCACGTTCATTCCAAAAATCATGCTCCCGAAGGTTTCATTCCATTTGGACTCTGTTTGATATTCCTTTTCTTCGAAATACTGAAATAGGCAAAAAATACAATACGGGCTGGGCCTCCGGTTAGTAGGTTAGTCCCAAAAATGATATAAATGTGTAAAATAAAGCCCATAGACATCAAAAACAGGTAATATAATAGCATGGAACAATCAAAACTTATAGATACGTTGGAGACGCATCACCGGGCGAGGCGTGAGGCGAGGGAGCACAGGGCCGCCACATCAATGGGGCACTGGCGGAGGCGGTGAGCGGCGCGGGCGAGGCCATTCGAAGGCAGGCGCGCGAGCCGTGGACGTGCACGGACCAAACGGGATCGAGGCGCGGTGGTCGTGGCGACTACAATGAGCGGTGAGCGTGGGAGGGAGGGTCGAGGAGGAAGGGGAGCTCACGGGGAGGGCATACAATGGCCCGACGATGGGGTTAGTAGCAGCAGACGGCACCGACATTAAAGAAGACGACAGAGAATGGCGACGAGGGGGACAGGGTCGACGACGTGGTCCTCGGGCGACCGGCGAGTGAGGGGTCGAGGAGGCTCCGGAGATGCCGGAGTCGGAATCGTCGGCGAGGTCGACAACACCCGAGGAGGAAGAAGACGGTGGTGAGGGTGATGTAGGGGAGGCGAGCTCGATTCTGTGGCCGGGGAAGACATAGCGGGGCACGGCGGCGCTCGGGGACTCATCGGAGAAGGGCGGGGACAGCGGTGGCCGCGGTCAGCACGACGGCACAGCCATGGGCGCGCTCGGACGCTGCGGATCTTGAGGAGAGAGGAGCAAGAGGGAGAGGGAGTGGATCTGGGCCAGGGGATGAGAAGGCATGGGGAGAAATATCTGGGGGTAGGCCTCGGTGGAGGACTTATCCTCTTCGGGCATCGCCGGCGAGGTGGTCGGGGGCAGCCATGTCCCTATATCGACCGAGACAGAGGAACATGAAGGGAGGGCGGAGCGACTGAGAGGGCAAGGTGGGCCGGCTAGGTCGGGTCTGCTGGGCTAGGCCCAGTGGGAGTCAATGGGGGGGGGGTTCTTTTTATTTTTGCTTCTTTTCTTTTCCATTTTCCTTTAGCTAGCAAAATGTATTTTGTACAAAGTGGGACTGGGCTAGATAAATACCTTGCATTTACTAGCACTGCCACAAAAAGTTTGGGATGCTTTCAAGTTTTTCTGGAATTTTTCATAAATGTAAAGGCGTTTAAATGATTGTTTAAGCCACTATTATATTCAAAAAAGGATTTAAACACTTCACAAAAGTGTTGGGTCACCATCATAGTTAGTTATGGAATATTTGCCACATTTTGAACATTTTATATTGCATGTTTGATAAACTTGAATTTTTGGACTTTTATCTGAATTTGAATTTGAATTGTGATTTGGATAAAGTGAGGATCAGTAACAGTAATGTGATGACCTGGCATCATTAGCACGGGAATTACTGTAGCTTAATTATCCGGGCGTCACACACTGGCTGCCACACCGCTCGAGCATCATCCCCTCACCGCGCCTCTATCCAACCTCCCGATGACAGATCCTCGTTGCCGGACCCCTTGTGCCGCACTGATACGTCTCCAACGTATCTACTTTTCCAAACACTTTTGCCCTTGTTTTGGACTCTAATTTGCATGATTTGAATGAAACTAACCTGGACTGACGCTATTTTCAGCAGAACTGCCATGATGTTGTTTTATGTGTAGAAAAGAAAAGTTCTCGGAATGTCCTGGAAATTCACGGAGGCACTTTTCAGATTTAATAAGAATTTTTGGTGAAAGAATCAAGGTCAGGGGGCCCACGGGCTGTCCACGAGATAGGGGGTGCGCCCCGCCTCCTATCTCGTGGGCCCCCCGGACCTCCTCCGACCTCAACTCCAACTCCATATATACCGTCTCGGGGAGAAAAAAATCAAGGAGAAAGTTTCATTGCATTTTACGACACGGAGCCGCCGCCAAGCCCTAATCTCTCTCGGGAGGGCTGATCTGGAGTCCGTTCGGGGCTACGGAGAGGGGGATTCGTCTCCGTCGTCATCATCAACCATCCTCCATCACCAATTTCATGATGCTCACCGCCGTGCGTGAGTAATTCCATCATAGGGTTGCTGGACGGTGATGGGTTGGATGAGATTTACCATGTAATCAAGTTAGTTTTGTTAGGGTTTGATCCCTAGTATCCACTATGTTCTGAGATTGATGTTGCTATGACTTTGCTATGCTTAATGCTTGTCACTAGGGCCCGAGTGCCATGATTTCAGATCTGAACCTATTATGTTTTCATAAATATATGTGTGTTCTTGATCCCATCTTGCAAGTCTATAGTCACCTATTATGTGTTATGATCTGACAACCCCGAAGTGACAATAATCGGGATACTTCTCAGTGATGACCGTAGTTTGAGGAGTTCATGTATTCACTATGTGTTAATGCTTTGGTCTGGTTCTCTATTAAAAGGAGGCCTTAATATCCCTTAGTTTCCACTAGGACCCCGCTGCCACGGGAGGGTAGGACAAAAGATGTCATGCAAGTTCTTTTCCATAAGCACGTATGACTATTTACGGAATACATGCCTACATTACATTGATGAATTGGAGCTAGTTCTATATCACCCTATGTCATAACTATTGCATGAGGAATCACATCCGGCATAATTATCCATCACTGATCCATTGCCTACGAGCTTTTCACATATTGTTCTTCGCTTATTTACTTTTCTGTTGCTACTGTTACAACTACTACAAAAACCCAAAAACATTTACCTTTTCTGTTGCTATTGTTACCATTACTATCATACCACTCTTGCTACTAAATACTTTGATGCATATACTAAGTTATCCAGGTGTGGTTGAATTGACAACTCAACTGCTAATACTCAAGAATATTCTTTGGCTCCCCTTGTGTCGAATCGATAAATTTGGGTTGTACTTCACCCTCGAAAGTTGTTGTGATCCCCTACACTTGTGAGTTATCAAGAATAATTTCTGGCGCCGTTGCCGGGGAGCATAGCTCTATTCTCTGAGTCACTTGGGATTTATATCTGTTGATCACTATGAAGAACTTGAAAGATGCTAAGACCAAGATTTTGCCCTCAACTACGAGGGGAGGTAAGGAACTGCCATCTAGCTCTGCACTAGATTCTCCTTCCGTTATTAGTAGGCTTGCGACACCTAAACCTGCTACTGCTCTGAATTCTGATATGTCGCATGTTATTGATGATGCCACTTCTGCTATGCATGATGAAACTACTTCTGTGCGTGATACTACTTTGCCATTAGGTGAATTTCTTGATGAACAACTTGCTAGAGTTAGGGGGAATGAAAATATTGAAGATGCTATTGATGATAGTGATGATGAACGTTCCCCCAATGATTATGTTTTACCTGTTGTTCCTAAGGGTTATGTTATGAATGAAAAAGCTGCTATGGAAATTCTTGCTTGCAATGATAGATCTGATCTTAAGAAATTATTAGCTAAATGGAAGCAGCAGTCTCTTAATGCTAGAATGAAACCCGATCCTACTTTTGCTACTTCACCTATCTGTGTTACTAATAAGGATTATGAATTCTCTGTTGATCCTGATATTATTACCTTAGTTGAATCTGATCCTTTTTATGGCCTTGAATCTGAAACTGTTGTGGCACATCTTACCAAGTTGAATGATATAGCCACTCTATTTACTCATGATGAGAAGTCTCGCTATTTATATATCCTTAAGATATTTCCGTTCTCATTAAAGGGTGATGCTAGGACTTGGTATAATTCTCTTGCTCCTGGTTGTGTGCGTAGTCCCCAGGATATGATTTATTACTTCTCTGCTAAATATTTCCCTGCTCATAAGAAACAAGCTGCCTTGCGGGAAATATATAATTTTGTGCAAATCAAAGAAGAGAGTCTCCCACAAGCTTGGGGGAGGCTTCTCCGGTTGCTTTATGCTTTGCCTGATCATTCTCTTAAGAAAAACGAAATACTTGATATCTTTTATAATGGACTAACCAGTGCTTCCAAGGACCACTTGGATAGTTGTGCTGGTTGTGTTTTCAGGGAAAGAACAGTCGACGAAGCTGAAATACTATTGAATAATATTATGACTAATGAAAATAATTGGACTCTTCCCGAGCCAGTTCCTGAAGTAATTCCTGAACCAATTGAGCCAACTCCTGAGCCTATTCCTAAACCCACTTCGAAGAAGAGAGGTGTTTTATTTCTCAGTCCTGAAGATATGCAAGAGGCAAAGAAATCAATGAAAGAAAAAGGTGTTAAAGCTGAAGATGTTAAGAATTTACCTCCTATTGAAGAAATACATGGTCTGAATATACCGCCTGAAGAACTACATTGTCTTGATAACCCGACACAGGTAGTGAAGGTAAATTCTCTCTATAGATATGATAAAGTTGAAATACCCTCTACTAAATTTCATAGCCCATGCTTAGATGAATTTGATGAATTTATGGCTAGACAAGAAAGTTTTAATGCTTATGTTGGTAGAAAGTTAAAGAATAATGCTTTCGAGATAGGACGCGTAGGTGATAATCTGGCTAGAGTTAAAGATGAACTTCACCGTGTTAGCAAATATGCTTCTATGGTTGCTACTCAAGCTGAGCAAGTACTCAAAGCTCAAAACGATTTGCTTGATGAATTGAATAATAAAAATGACTTTGCTGTTAGAGTGGCTACTAGAACTGGTAGAATGACCCAGGAACCTTTGTATCCTGAAGGCCACCCTAAGAGAATCGAGCAAGATTCCCAGAGAAATAATTTAGAGGCACCTAGTTCTTCTAAGAAGAAGAAGAAGAAAAACGATAGAACCTTACATGCTTCTAGTGAACCTACTGTAGACACACCTAAGAATCCCAATGATATTTCTATTTCTGATGCTGAAACGCAATCAGGTGATGAACATGAACCTAGTAATAATGCTAATGATAATGTTCATGTTGATGCTCAACCTAGCAAAGATAATGATGTAGAGATTGAACCTGCTGTTGATCTTGATAACCCACAATCAAAGAATCAACGCTATGATAGAGAGATTTTGTTGCTAAGAAGCACGGGAAAGAAAGAGAACCATGGGTTTAGAAACCCATGCCCTTTCCTCCTAAACCATCCAATTTAAAGGATGATGAGGATTTTGAGCGCTTTGCTGAAATGATTAGACCTATTTTCTTGCGTATGCGCTTAACTGATATGCTTAAAGTAAATCCTTATGCTAAATATATGAAGGATATCATCACAAATAAAAGAAAGATACCGGAAGCTGAAATTTCCACCATGCTTGCTAATTACACTTTTAAGGGTGGAATACCAAAGAAACTTGGAGATCCGGGTGTACCAACTATACCATGCTCCATTAAAAGAAATTATGTTAGAACTGCTTTATGTGATCTTGGAGCCGGTGTTAGTGTTATGCCTCTCTCTTTATATCATAGACTTGAATTGAATAAGTTGACACCTACTGAAATATCTTTGCAAATGGCTGATAAATCAACTGCTATACCTGTCGGTATTTGTGAGGATGTGCCTGTTGTGGTTGCAAATGTCACTATCTTAACAAACTTTGTTATTCTTGATATTCCTGAGGACGATAGTATGTCTATTATCCTTGGTAGACCTTTTCTTAATACTGCAGGGGCTGTTATTGATTGCAACAAAGGCAATGTCACTTTTCATGTTAATGGTAATGAGCATACGGTACACTTTCCAAGGAAACAATCTCAAGTTCATAGCATCAATTCTATTGAAAAAGTTCCAACTATCACTACTGGAATCAGGGAATTTGCCGTCTGCCAATTCTTTGCCGTCAGCTAGCGGACGACAAAGAAGGTCTTTGCCATCAGCTACCAAGAAGCTGACAGCAAACAAATGACAGACGACAAAGAAGGACTTTGCCATCTGCCATTTCTTTGTCGTCCGCTGGCTGACGGCAAAGAATCTTTGTCGTCCGCTGGCTGACGGCAAAGAGGAAGGTGGCACCCACTAACGAAAAAACTAACGGCCACTTTCCTTGCCATCTGCTAGCGGACGGCAAAGAGGCGAAAGCAGACGACAAAGAAAATAACCTAACGTATCTAACGGCCGCCCCCGGCACACACCCACCCACGACCCACACAGCCTCGGGCCCACCCACGATGCACACACGCCCAACCCACGCGCACACACACCCATGTTGGATCCCATCTCTCTCATCTTCCTCGATCCCCTTTCTCCACCCCACGCTGCCACCAGATTTCGGTGATCCCCGCCGTTCCCCCACCGCCCGGCTCTCCTCCCCGAGGTCACCTCTCCCCGCTCACCATCTCCACCGACCAATTTCTCTCCTCGCCCAGGCACTGGTGGTGGTGCACCGCGAGGAGGCCCCAACAGCATCGAGCTGTTGTTGTTGCGGGCACAACGACGTGCTAGGGAGGAGCTACGCCGGGATGCTGCTCGGATGGGACATGAGAGGCGGATGGAGACCGAGGCGGTTGGAGCGGAGTCGACGGCGGCCGGGGGTGGCGTCGTCGATTTCCCACTAGATCTAGTCTGCAGGTGCCCCCCTCCCCCAGCCCTACCCTTGCCCCCTCGATTCCCCTCTGGCAATAACCTTTGTAATCTCAAATCTTTGCCCAGCTTGCCGATATTCCGGTCGTCGTGTGCCACCGTCATGATGATAGGATCGAGGTGGCGTGAAGGATGGGTGGTAGTGCGAGAAATTCATAGGTGGCTGCACATGACAGCTGCGATGGCTACGGGGGCGAGGAAGCAGAGACAGCGGCCCTGCATAGTCCGGCAAGTCGGCGGTCAAGCCCGATCCAAAGACTCCATGCTGGATAAGGAGGTATGGTCCCGACAATTCCCCAGCGGAGGATATATATTGTTTTTTGATTTGTGTGTGGGAGCAAAATTTGTGTGTTAGTGGCCCTGTGTATATTGCATGAATGCTGACAAACCTCATATTCCATCACATTCATGTTAATTTTCTGGCAATCCCAAGAGATGGAAATACAAAACTCCTCAATATACTCATGAGAAACACAATCGATTCGACCTGAGGTAAGAATGTAAGATACAGGCTTTCGGTTCTCGGTAAGAAAATTTGTAAGGCAACTCCAGGACCAACAGAACTGATGGTATATATAGTGAAATACATCTACTAATCAAAACTACCTATCACATGTCTCGATTCATGCATGCTAACCACCAGCACACTGGAAGAGTAACCTATTTCCTAATTTCTTGATCACTAGCTCAGCCTTGGTCTCACGTATATAGCATCGACTGAGACATGACCAAGTTTTAGTCGACCGAGACTTAGCAAGACTAATAAAATGATTATGTCGCCTTCTCTAATGCTTTTGTTTATTTTACTTACAGTATTTCTACTTTCCTTGTTTGCTTACAAGCTGTTTTTTCTTTTTGACTCTGATGAATCCCCGAGGAAATTTTCAAGGACCCGCTCAGGAGGGGTGACAACCTCCTTGTAAGTCCTCGCTACTGTTTATCTTCCATGCTTCTTTCAAACTTTTTATGCAGCAAAGATGCTGGATCCCATAAAGTAGGAAAAGTAAGATGCAGATGGGTCTTTGAAAAAAAATCACAGGAAAACATTGTTTCTGGGCACTGCTAAATTTTAAAAATAAAAACTGAATTTTGTTGCTTAAATTTAAAAATGAAAACTGAATTTTGTAGCTGTTTGATGTGCTTGGACATATGTGTGATATGGTGGACAAAATAACCAGGTGTTTGCGCCCTGTTGTGTAAACACCCTAAAATTCCACTAATTGACCTACTTGGCTCATAATTAATTGCTTATGAGACTGTATCTTCAGAGTAACAACTTGGCCTATCAGACAACTATTTGACTAACACAAATCTTAAATACTTGAACTGAGAAAAAAAAGCTTCAGCTAAATCAGAGGCCAAGTTTCTACTGTATTTGGCGCAAAGTCGTTGGTTTGTTGATCTTTTCCTATTTATTAATCCCTTGTAGGTTATGTGCGACTGCTACACACCACAAGGTGTTCCAATCCCCACCAACAAGAGGCACAATGCTGCCAAGATCTTCAACACCCCGAAGGTTGTAGCTGAGGAGACATGGTACAAATACCTCCATCGATATTTCAAGTTTTTTGTTGTTGCGGTGTTTCATATAAAAGTTGTAGTAGTGCTCTTGTGTGTTAACACACATACACATGTGAGAACATAATAAGTTGTACGATATAGATTAGTACCACACCGCACTCACTTTGCATGAGATGGAAATGAGTTAGGAAGATAAGAGTAAAATTGATGTCCCTGGAATTATAGATTTATTTAGCAGATACAGACAGAAAACGGTACCAAAAATGGGTTGTAGGACCACAAAATTTGGCGGTTTCCACATTTGTATCCTTATCCGCTTACGGTTAGAGCATTGATTAGGCTTATCTCTGAACCCAAACAGGTATGGAATTGAGCAGGAGTACACTCTCCTCCAAAAGGATGTGAACTGGCCCGTTGGCTGGCCCATTGGTGGCTACCCTGGTCCTCAGGCAAGAAAACTCTCAGCATGCTCTCCAGCTTTCCATGTGTTAAACTTACATAAAAACTGAACATTGGCATTTCACCAAGTGAAATACTACATTTCTACTCCTAACCCATTCACTATTTCTTAGTGTTTTTGTTATGCAGGTTGGAAGAAAAGAAGAAGATCCAGAGAAGATCTTAGTAATAAGATAGTTTTTAGGAAAATGGATATTTAGTTTTAGGTCATTTCTTGTAATTTCAGATATGGAGTGCTTGTCTTTAGTTTCATTTTGACTTTGTGAAACTTGCTACCTATGGATGAAACTGTGTAATATTGATGAAACTATGTATATGTATAGATATTTAGTTTTTGTTCATGTGTGTGTGTGTGTGTGTGCGTGCATATGTGTGTGTGTGATTTTCTATGAAAATGAATTGATATAAGAAAAAACAGAATTAAATGGGGCAATATAGGCTCTTTGCCGTCTGCCAGCAGATGGCAAAGCCTCTTTGCCATCTGCTGGCAGAAGGCAACCAGTCTTTGCCATCTGCTGGCAGACGGCAAAGGCCGGACAAATTTTGCCATCAGCGGCGAACGGCAAAGGCTGTCGTTAGCCACCTAACAGACTAACAGCGTAATTATTGCCGTCTGCTTTCTTTGCTGTCAGCTGCTGATGGCAAAGGCCCCTTTGCTGTCAGCCGCAGAAAGCAGACGGCAAAGTGGCTCTTTGCCGGAGCCTTTTGCCGTCCGCGGCAGACGGCAAAGACCTTTGCCGTCGGCCATTCCTGCCTTTGCCGTCTGCCATGGCAGATGGCAAAGTAGCTGATTCCTGTAGTGTATCATTTTTGGAGGTTTTGAATTTCCTCTCCCTACTGTCAATAAAAAGTATGATATTCTTATTGTTGGGGATTTTCATATCCCCGTTGAGGTAACTTAGTGTTATTCGAAATTTCTCCGTTTCCGTGTTATTCGGAATGAGTTTGTTAACAAGACTTGATCAACCCTGTTAGTGGATTCATTTTGATGATCATGAGATGGATGAAACTAGAAGGCACAACCTTCTATACCCTCTTTTTACTTTCTGTTATTTAGAATAAATAAAGAAAAAAAATAATATTATCTGTCTGTTTTCTGATTTATCCGTGCAATAAAAAATAGTCCGAAAATAAAAGTGCTCCAAATGCCCTGCAAATTTAGTATGATTTTTTCTGGAATATTTGAGGATTTTAGGCATTGAAAACACTGCAGGAGGGCCAAGCACCAGGCCACGAGAGAGGAGGGTGCCCCCCCTGTAGGGCGCGCCCCTATCTCGTGGGCCCCTGGTGACTCCCCTCCACTTATGCCAGCACCCACACACTTCATCTTCTACCCAAAAAAATCCCCATCCAGCTCAAGCCCGAGTTATAGCTCGTTTTGCTGCGATTTTCGATCTCTTAGCTCAAAGCTCCATTCACAAAACTGCTTTGGGAGATTGTTGCTTGGTATGTGACTCCTCCATTCATCCAATTAGTTTTTGTTCTAGTGCTTTATTCATTGCAAATCCTTTCTGCCTTGGTGACCCTGTTCTTGAGCTTGCATGTTAAATTTTTGAGGTCCCAAGCAATTCCAATGCATGATATAGGCTCTAGGCACTTGTCGGAGTAGTTGCTATCAATCTTGTTTAGTTTTATTCACTTTTATTTTGAAGTTACTAAAATTTCAGAAATTTTCAGAAAAAGAAATATGCTTAGGAGAATGTACCAAGGTGGTTCCTCGGCAAAGAAAGGGCCAAGGATTGCTATACGTGAGCAAGTCGTTGAATTGCCGAGGGATGCATATGTACGGGCTTGTGAGTGGCCATCCGATGATTTTATGGTCGAAGCAGGCTTCAAGGAAGAATTTGACGCGTATGTGCATAATGCCGAGCTGGAGGACTTCTTACAAGATAGGTGTCCTCAAAATTATCAATTGACTGATTCCTTTGTGCGGAGGTTCGAATATATTTCTTCACGTAATTCTCCTAGTGTTATGTTTGATATTTATGATACATCTTATACCATGGATTTAGAGGATTTTACAACTGCTTGCAAACTCCCGCAGTGGGGTAATATTAATGATCCTCCCAAATCTGAAGTTAGAAATTTTCTTGCTAGTATTACTGTGGGAGAATCTAGGAACGTAACACAAGCTATCATAGGGAGCATTCATTTTCCTGCTATACATTACTTTGCTCTCTTTATTGGTAAATGCATGAACAGTAAGGACAAAGTAAGTCACTTGTGTTCCCCTGATCTTTGTGTCCTCAAGAGTGTTGTGTCTAGTTACAGAGGTTATAACTTGGGGGCAATAGTTGCACGTAGGTTGCATAATAATAGTAAAAAGGGAAATTTCTTTGGAGGAATTTATGCAACAAGTGTGGCAAATTTTCTTAATATAGCTCCACGAGAGGGGGATATGATTGTACCTCCTGTTTATTTAGATAAAGAAGCTATGTTTGATCATCAATTTCTTGAGAGGAATGAACAATTCCTCCATTATCGACTAATCTATGATAGACGCAACGTCGTCCCTGTCACTCTTCCTGCTCCCTACCTTTTTGATTATCAGGCAAGAGGAGGATATGTTATCACCAGGGAAGAAGCCACTGAATATGAGAGGGGAATGGAGGCAGCTCGCCAACACGCTGCTGCCCAGGAGGCTATTGCCTCTGCATCTCAGTACAATCCCAGTTTCACTTATGGATATCAGCCAGGCGGTCCTTGGTATTAAACCAACTTAGGCCAAAAGCCTAAGCTTGGGGGAGTACGTATTTCTCACCGACTTTATATTCATGTTCACACACTAGTCATCGGTGCTCATACTCTTTCATTGTATTATCCATGCTAGTTTAAATTTCTTTTTCTAGTTTTCTTCTTGTGTGTTTGATAAACCTTAAGAAAAACCAAAAAAATTAGTTAGTTTAATTTCCTTGCTTGTAGTAGAAATTAAAATGAAAACCCAAAAAGATTTCTCGTTCTTATTTTACTTGTTGGGAGCTTTCCTGTGTAAATAGTTTTCTTTTCTTTTCTTTCTTTTGGGGGTCGAGAAGACCTTATTGAAAATGCTTAGTGGCTCTCATATGCATGATTGATTATTTAATTTAGAGCCCATATTACTTGTCTTCTCACTTGAGTTGAATGCTTGCAGATTTCAGCTTAGTCCAATGCACGTGCACTCTTATTATTATACACTTCGTTCGGTCGTGCAAGTGAAAGGCAATAGTGATGATATATGATGGACTTATTGGGATGAGAAAAGCTGGTATGAACTCGACCTCTCTTGTTTTTGTAAATATGATGATTCATCGCTCCCGAGTCAACTATTATGAAGTAAACATATTTGCAATGGTATTTAGAGATTATAGTTGCTTGTGCCATGCTTGATTAGCTATGAGTTATAATGGTTTACCTTGCGTGGGAACATGCTATTAGAATGATTATGATGTGATATGATGGGATGGTATCCTCCTTTGAATGAATTGAGTGACTCGACTTGGCACATGTTCACACATGTAGTTCAATCAAATCAATGTAGCCTTCATGATATTTATGTTCATGGTAGATTATATCCTACTCATGCTTGTATCCGGTGTGAATTAATTTTAATGCATGCTTACGACTGTTGTCGCTCTCTCAGTTGGTCGCTTCCCAGTCTTTTGCTAGCCTTCACCTGTACTAAGCGGGAATACTGCTTGTGCATCCAAACTCCTTAAACCCCAAAGTTGTTCCATATGAGTCCACTATACCTTCCTATATGCGGTATCTACCTGCTGTTCCAAGTAAATTTGTATGTGACAAACTCCAAACCTTTCAAATGAAATTCTGTTTTGTATGCTCGAGCAGCTCATGTAACAACTAGGGCTGCCTATATCTTTCATGCTAGGTGTGTTACTCTCAGAGGAGTGGACTCCGCTCCTCATTCACGATAACCGGGATGCCCAGTCCCATGATCCAAAAAGATCAAAGCAAATCAAAATAATTAAACAAAACTCCCCCAGGGCTGTTGTATATTGGAGGCACTCGTTGTTTCGAGCAAGCCATGGATTGATGCTTGTTGGTGGTTGGGGGAGTATAAACCTTTACCATTCTGTTTGGGAACTGCCTATAATGCATTTAGTATGGAAGATACGGCCATCTCATAGGTGTTGCGTTGACAGCGAAAGTATGCCGCTCAAAATGTTATTCAATCTCTATTATAAAATCGAGCTCTGGCACCTCTACAAATCCCTGCTTCCCTCTGCGAAGGGCCTATCTATTTACTTTTATGTTGAGTCATCATCCTTCTTATTAAAAGCACCCGCTGGAGAGCACACTGTCATTTGCATTCATTATTATTGGTTTATATTGGGCATGACTTGACTGGACCTCTTTTACCATGAATTACAATGTTTAGTTAGTCCTTGATCTTTAAAGGTGCTCTGCATTTATGTTTTGCGGTCTCAGAAAGGGCTAGCGAGATACCATTTTGTTATATCATGTTATGATTATTTTGAGAAAGTGTTGTCACCCGAGTTTTATTATTATGACTCGCTGGCTGATTATGCTATTGATATGAGTAATTGTGAGACCTATGTGTTATTGTGAGTATGGTTAGTTCATAATATTTGCTGAAACTTGAATGCTGGCTTTTCATGTTTACAACAACAAGAGCAAACATAGTTTGTAAAAGTTTTTCTTTATCACCTTCAGTTTGTCAACTGAATTGCTTGAGGACAAGCAACGGTTTAAGCTTGGGGGAGTTGATACGTCTCCAACGTATCTACTTTTCCAAACACTTTTGCCCTTGCTTTGGACTCTATTTTGCATGATTTGAATGAAACTAACCCGGACTGACGCTGTTTTCAGCAGAACTGCCAAGATGTTGTTTTATGTGTAGAAAAGAAAAGTTCTCGGAATGTCCTGGAAATCCACGGAGGCACTTTTCAGATTTAATAAGAATTTTTGGCGAAAGAATCAAGGTCAGGGGGCCCACGGGCTGTCCACGAGACAGGGGGGCGCGCCCTCCTATCTCGTGCCCCCCCCGGACCTCCTCCAACCTCAACTCCAACTCCATATATACCGTCTCGGGGAGAAAAAATCAAGGAGAAAGTTTCATCGCGTTTTACGACACGAAGCCGCCGCCAATCCCTAATCTCTCTCGGGAGGGCTGATCTGGAGTCTGTTCGGGCCTCCGGAGAGGGGGATTCGTCGCCGTCGTCATCATCAACCATCCTCCATCACCAATTTCATGATGCTCACCGCCGTGTGTGAGTAATTCCATCGTAGGCTTGCTGGACGGTGATGGGTTGGATGATATTTACCATGTAATCAAGTTACTTTTGTTAGGATTTGATCCCTAGTATCCACTATGTTCTGAGATTGATGTTGCTATGACTTTGCTATGCTTAATGCTTGTCACTAGGGCCCGAGTGCCATGATTTCAGATCTGAACCTATTATGTTTTCATGAATATATGTGTGTTCTTGATCCCATCTTGCAAGTCTATAGTCGCCTATTATGTGTTATGATCCGACAACCCCGAAGTGACAATAATCGGGATACTTCTCGGTGATGACCATAGTTTGAGGAGTTCATGTATGCACTATGTGTTAATGCTTTGGTCCGGTTCTCTATTAAAAGGAGGCCTTAATATCCCTTAGTTTCCACTAGGACACCGCTGCCACTGGAGGGTAGGACAAAAGATGTCATGCAAGTTCTTTTCCATAAGCACGTATGACTATTTACGGAATACATGCCTACATTACATTGATGAATTGGAGCTAGTTTTATATCACCCTATGTTATAACTATTGCATGAGGAATTGCATCCGGCATAATTATCCATCACTGATCCATTGCCTACGAGCTTTTCACATATTGTTCTTCGCTTATTTACTTTTCCGTTGCTACTGTTACAACTACTACAAAAACCCAAAAACATTTACCTTTTCTGTTGCTACTGTTACCATTACTATCATACCACTCTTGCTACTAAATACTTTGCTGTAGATACTAAGTTATCCAAGTGTGGTTGAATTGACAACTCAACTGCTAATACTCAAGAATATTCTTTGGCTCCCCTTGTGTTGAATCAATAAATTTGGGTTGTACTTCACCCTCAAAAGCTGTTGCGATCCCCTACACTTTTGGGTTATCATGCCCCTCCCCACGCAGACTCACCGCGACCCAGCCACGTTGAGAGCACCTCACAAGACCACCTCAGAGCAACCACAAAACGGATCCGTTACAACCAACCCTCCAAGCCCCTCCCACCGACGCCACCGCTCGCTACCAACACCTCTGGCGACCGCCATGATTAGGCGCGCCTTGCCGCACCATTATAGGCCTCCTGCACCACCAGCCCTAGGGCGTGCCACCACATCACCGAGCAGAAGCAACACCACAGAGTGGGAGCCGCTGCGACGTCCCGAGAAGCCGCTACCACCGTCCCTCATGCCCGCAACTACTGCATCCACCATGCGACAGGAGATGTCATACTGCCAGCGTCCTAGGGGCCAGCCGAGCTTCATTGGTGGCTCCTTTGGTGGCGGCAAGACGAGTGAAAGGGTGGGAGGTCGCTTGCGGGTGGCGGCACGTGGCTAGGATTCCCCGTGCCACCGCCAGGGGAGGGCAATGAAAGATTGTGGATGTCGCCTAGAGGGGGGGGGGGTGAGGGAGTCCTGGATTAGGGTGTGTCCGGATGGCCGGACTATGACCTTTGGCCAGACTCCCAGACTATGAAGATACAAGATTGAAGACTTCGTCCCATGTCCGGATGGGACTTTCCTTGGCGTGGAAGGCAAGCTTGGCGATACGATATGTAGATCTCCTCCCATTGTAACCGACTCTGTGTAACCCTAGCCCTCTCCAGTGTCTATATAAATCGGAGAGTTTTAGTCCGTAGGACGAACAACAATCATACCATAGGCTAGCTTATAGGGTTTAGCCTCTCTGATCTCGTGGTAGATCTACTCTTGTACTACCCATATCATCAATATTAATCAAGCAGGAGTAGGGTTTTACCTCCATCGAGAGGGCCCGAACCTGGGTAAAAACATCGTGTCCCTTGTCTCCTGTTACCATCCACCTAGACGCATAGTTCGGGACCCCCTACCCGAGATCCGCCGGTTTTGACACCGATATTGGTGCTTTCATTGAGAGTTCCTCTGTGTCGTCACCTTTAGGCCCGATGGCTTCTTTGATCATCAACCACGACGCGGTCTAGGGTGAGACTTTTCTCCCCGGATAGATCTTCGTATTCGGCGGCTTTGCACTGCGGGCCAATTCACTTGGCCATCTGGAGCAGATCGAAAGCTACGCCCCTGGCCATCAGGTTAGATTTGGAAGTTTAAACTACACAGCTGACATCCGCGGAGACTTGATCTTCGATGGATTCGAGCCACAGCCGAGCGCGCCGCACTGTCACGAGGGGCATGATCTAGCTCTGCCGCCGGACAGTGCCCAGAGCACCGCTCAGGTGTCCGCTCCGACCCTTAGCTCGGAGCCGACTGCGCCGATCGAGGACGGGTGGCTGGACGCCGCCTCGGGGGCTGCAATCTCTACGGCGATCGAGCCGAACACCAATCTTGTCCTTCGCGGAGCTCGTGACTCAAAGGTGTCGGACTCCGTTCCGGACTCCGAATCTTCCGCACCTCTCCCGATCGAACCCGATTGGGCTCCGATCATGGAGTTCAGTGCCACAGACATCTTTCAACACTCGCCCTTTGGCGACATCCTGAATTCACTAAAGTCTCTCTCTTTATCAGGAGAGCCCTGGCCGGACTATGGTCAGCAAGGTTGGGATGCGGACGATGAAGAAATTCGAAACCCACCCACCACCCACTTCGTAGCCACTGTCGACGATTTAACCGACATGCTCGACTTCGACTCCGAAGACATCGACGGTATTGACGCCGATGAAGGAGACGACCAAGAACCAGCGCCTATAGGGCACTAGAAAGCCACCTCGTCATACGACATATACATGGTGGACACCCCAAAAGAAGGGGATGGCGATGGAACAACGGAGGATGACCCCTCCAAGAAACAGTCTAAGCACCGGCGTCAGTGGCGCCGCTCTAAATCCCGCCAAAGCAAAAACGGCGAGTCCGGCACCTGAGACAATAACACCCCGGACAGTACCGAAGACAACCCCCTCTAGCAGGATTCAGCACAGGAGGATGGAGAAGCCAGCCCTCATGAGAGAGCGGCAGACATAGAGGTCGAGGACAATAATTACATGCCTCCCTCCGAAAACGAAGCAAGCCTCGACGACGACGAATTTGTCGTGCCTGAGGACCCCGTCGAACAAGAGCTTTTCAAACGCAGGCTCATGGCCACGACAAGTAGCCTCAAGAGAAAACAGCAGCAGCTTAGAGCCGACCAAGACTTGCTAGCCGACAGATGGACGGAAGTCCTTGCTGCCGAAGAGTTCAAACTCGAACGCCCCTCCAAGATACCCAAAGCGCATGCTGCTACCCCAACTAGAGGAGGGATCAACTAAACCTACATCACCAGCGTATGATGCGGCCGATCGGCCACCCCATGGCCACGATAGAGAGGCCTTTCGGCCATCAACTCAAGCCGCAACCCGGCGCCGCTCAAAAAGTACCAAGGCACGGGGAAACGCGCCAGACCTGCAAGACATATTGGAGGACAAGGCAAGGTAAACAAGATCGATCTACGGATGGCGTGGGTGCCCCACGACACATGACGATAACCGTCACGCCGGATATGGCAAATACGGCCAGGCTGAACACAACAGACAAAGCTCATCCGAGCTACATCGTGATATAGCCCAGTACAGAGGCGCCGCACACCCACTATGCTTCACAGATGAAGTAATGGATCATCAAATCCCCGAGGGTTTTAAACCCGTAAACATCGAATCATACGATGGCACAACAGATCCTGCGGTATGGATCGAGGATTATCTCCTTCACATCCACATGGCCCGTGGTGATGATCTACACGCTATCAAATACCTCCCACTCAAGCTTAAAGGACCGGCTCGGCATTGGCTTAACAGCTTGCCAGCAGAGTCAATTGGTTGCTGGGAGGACCTGGAATCCGCATTCCTTGACAATTTCTAGGGCACCTATGTGCGACCACCAGACGCCGATGACCTAAGCCACATAATTCAGCAGCCAGAGGAATCGGCCAAACAATTCTGGACACGGTTCCTAACCAAGAAAAATCAAATAGTCGACTGTCCGGACGCAGAGGACCTCGCAGCCTTCAAGCATAACATCCGAGACGAATGGCTTGCCCGGCACCTAGGACAGGAAAAGCCGAAATCCATGGCAGCCCTCACAACACTCATGACCCGTTTTTGCGCGGGAGAAGACAACTGGCTAGCTCGTAGCAATACCATGACCAAGAGCCCTGGTAATTCGGATACCAAGGACAACAATGGCAGGTCGCGTCACAACAAGCACAAGCGCCGCATTAACGACGACAATACTGAGGATACGGCAGTCAATGCCGGATTCAGAGGCTCTAAACCCGGTCAGCGGAAAAAGCCATTCAAAAGAAATACTCCAGGCCCGTCCAGTTTAGACCGGATACTCGATCGCTCGTGCCAGATACACGGCACCCCCGAACAACCAGCCAATCACACCAACAGGGATTGTTGGGTGTTCAAGCAGGCATGCAAGTTAAGTGCTGAAAACAGAGACAAGGGGCTGCATAGCGATGACGAGGAGGATCCCCGGCCGCCGAACAACATAGGACAGAAGGGCTTTCCCCCACAAGTGCGGACGCTGAACATGATATACGCAACCCACATCCCCAAAAGGGAACGGAAGCGTGCGCTCAGGGACGTATATGCGTTGGAGCCAGTCGCCCCAAAGTTCAACCCATGGTCCTCCTACCCGATCACTTTTGATCGAAGGGACCACCCCACTAGCATTCGTCACGGCGGATTTGCCTCATTGGTCCTAGACCCAATCATTGACAGATTTCACCTCACTAGAGTCCTCATGGACGGCGGTAGCAGCCTAAACCTGCTTTATCAGGATATAGTGCGGAAAACGGGCATAGATCCCTCAAGGATTAAACCCACAAAGACGACCTTTAAAGGCGTCATACCAGGTGTAGAGGCCAGCTGTACAGGCTCAGTTACACTCGAAGTGGTCTTTGGATCCCTGGATAATTTCCTAAACGAGGAGTTAATCTTCGACATAGTCCCGTTCCGCAGTGGCTATCACGCCCTGCTCGGACGAACCGCATTTGCAAAGTTCAATGCGGTGCCGCACTACGCATATCTCAAGCTAAAGATGCCAGGCCCTCGCGGAGTCATTACGGACAATGGAAACACCGAACACTCTCTCCGAACAGAGGAGCACTGAAAGCACAAGTGCTCCCTAGGTGGTTTTGGTAATTAATGATAACATATCTCTTGTTGGACTAACACTTTTATCTAGTATGTTTCAGATAAGTTCAACAATGGAGTGGCATGGACTAAAGGATGTGGGAACTCCTTCAAGATGCTAAGGATAAAGGATTGGCTAAAGCTTCAAGCTCAAGACTCTTCATTTTACATTTTAGTGATCCAAGATCACATTGAGTCTATAGGAAAAGCCAATACTATCAAGAAGGGATGAGGTGTTGCTTAATGAGTTTCTTGATCCACAGTGCTTAGTGATATGCTCCAAAACCCTCAACTACTTTCCCACTTCCACACATATGACCTAAACCTAAAGCCAAAATCGGTCACACCGATTCTTTCTATCCGGCGCCACCGAGTTCAAATGTCATAGCCACTGCCACAAACCCTAGGCAAATCGGTCTCACCGATAGGGATCTCGGTCTTACCGAGATGGGATTGTAATCTCTCTGTGTATGTCCATTATCAAAATCGGTCTCACCGAGTTTGTTTAATCGGTACTACCGAGATTACAATGCAAACTCTCTAGTTAACTTATTACCAAGATCGGTCTCACCGAGTTTGAGTAATCGGTCCCACCGAGTTTGCCTGACCAACTCTCTGGTTAGCTAATTACCAAAATCGGTCTCACCGAGTTTGTGTAATCGGTCTCACCGAGATTACGTTATGCCCTAACTCTAACCATATCGGTCCTACCGAGTTGCATTTCAGTCCCACCGTAAATCCTAACGGTCACTAGGTTTACTAAATCGGTCTGACCAAGTTTGTTGATTCGGTCCCACCGAGATTGGTAAACTGTGTGTAACGGTTAGATTTTGTGTGGAGGCTGTATACCCCTCCACCTCCTCTTCATTCGTGGTGAGTGCCATCAGAACGAACCTACACTTCCAGTATCCTATTTCTGAGAGAGAACTACCTACTCATGTGTTGAGGCCAAGATATTCCATTCCTACCATACGAATCTTGATCTCTAGCCTTCCCCAAGTTGCTTTCCACTCAAATCTTCTTTCCATCAGATCCAAATCCTACGAGAGAGAGTTAAGTGTTGGGGAGACTATCATTTGAAGCACAAGAGCAAGGAGTTCATCATCAACGCACCATTTGTTACTTCTTGGAGAGTGGTGTCTCCTAGATTGGCTAGGTGTCACTTGGGAGCCTCCGACAAGATTGTGGAGTTGAACAAAGGAGTTTGTAAGGGCAAGGAGATCACCTACTTCGTGAAGATCTACCGTTAGTGAGGCAAGTCCTTCGTGGGCGACGGCCATGGTGGGATAGACAAGGTTTTTTCTTCGTGGATCCTTCTTGGGTGGAGCCCTTTGTGGACTCGCGCAACCGTTACCCTTCGTGGGTTGAAGTCTCCATCAACGTGGATGTACGATAGCACCACCTATCGGAACCACGCCAAAAACATCCGTGTCTCCAATTGCATTTGAATCCTCCAAAACCCTTCCCTTTACATTCTTGCAAGTTGCATGCTTTACTTTCCGCTGCTCATATACTCTTTGCATGCTTGCTTGCTATATGTTGTGAATGTTAAATTTGTGCCTAAACTCCACTTAAACTTAAAGAAGTTAAAAACTGCAAGTTTGGTACTTAGTGTCTAATCACCCCCCTCTAGACACCTCTTCTCAAGGTCCTACAAGTGGTATCAGAGCATTGGTCTCTATCGGTGTCAAAACCGGCGGATCTTGGGTAGGGGGTCCCGAACTGTGCGTCTAGGCAGATGGTAACAGGAGACAAGGGACACGATGTTTTACCCAGGTTCGGGCCCTCTTGATGGAGGTAAAACCCTACGTCCTGATTGATTGATATTGATATTGTGGATGTTTACAAGAGTGGATCTACCACGAGATCAAGGAGGCTAAACCCTAGAAGCTAGCCTATGGTATGATTGTAATGGTTGTTGTTGTCCTACGGACTAGAGCCATCCAGTTTATATAGACACCGGAGAGGGCTAGGGTTACATAGAGTCGGTTACAATGGTAGGAGATCTACGTATCCGTATCGCCAAGCTTGCCTTCCACGCCAAGGAAAGTCCCATCCGGACACGGGATGAAGTCTTCAATCTTGTATCTTCATAGTCTTGGAGTCCGGTCGATGATGATTGTCCGGCTGATGATGGTAGTCCGGCTATCCGGACACCCCTAATCTAGGACTCCCTCAGTAGCCCCTGAACCAGGCTTCAATGACGATAAGTCCGGTGCGTATATTGCTTGGCATTGCAAGGCGGGTTCCTCCTCCGAATGATAGAAGATTGTGAACACCAGGATAGTGTCCGGCTCTGCAAAATAAATTCCACATTCCACCGTAGAGAGAATAATATATACACAAGTTTAATCTGCTGACGTTTTTTTGTGGCATGATGTCACGCCACTACCAAGCCATTACTTGAATCATTTTTTACTCTACCACCTCAGCACATTTAGCGAAGCGGTTTCCTTGGCACGTCTTGTCGAAGCAGAGATCGTGTTCCCCCTTAATCCGGGATTCTCATCAATACGGACGTGGGTAACCCAACCGCGCCATTGATGGTGACGCTTGGGGGATAAGCGAGTTTTACCAGGCCGGTGGGGGACGCGTAGACTTCGCCCGCCCATATAAGGGATAAGGATTCACCTTTTCACCTACGCCTTCTTCCTCCTTTGCTTATCCATCTCCGCGCACTCGAGCTCCAGCGCCCAAGCCCGCACATCTCGTCTCAACCTTCCCCAGTCATGTCTGGAGCGGGAGGCAAGTGGATGACCTCCTCCGTTACGGAGGAGAACATCGAAAGACTGCGCAGCACCGGCTACCTGTCTGGCGACATCGCGCACCGGCTGCCCGATGAGGGGCAGTTCATCCCCACCCCCAGACCCCATGAGAGGGTCGTTTTTCTTCCCCACTTCCTCCGCGGACTGGGTTTTCCACTTCACCTCTTTGTCCGGGGGCTCATGTTCTACTACGGCCTAGATTTCCATGATCTGGCGCCGAACTTCATCCTCAACATCTCGGCGTTTATCGTCGTGTGCGAGGCCTTCCTCTGCATCCAGCCCCACTTCGGCTTGTGGCTCAAGACCTTCAATGTCAAGCCGAAGGTAGTGAAGGGCACTCAAGCGGAGTGCGGAGGCGCCATGTTGGGCAAGATGCCCAACATCCTTTGGTTCAAAGGGGCCTTCTTGGAATCCGTCAAGGGGTGGCAATCGGGGTGGTTCTATATCACCGAGCCGCGCGACCCTACATGGGCGGCGGCCCCCGAGTTCAGATCTGGTATCCCCACGCACCTCACCTCCTGGAAAGAGAAGGGCTTGCTGTGGGGTAGTTCGGAGGAGCTGACGGGACTCCAAGCCTGTATCCAGAAGCTGGTGAAGAAGCTCAGGCTGGTTAACGTGGTCCAAGTCATGCTTGTCCGCCGGATTCTCCCATGCCAGGAGCGGGCATTCAATCTGTGGGAGTTCAATCCGGAACAGCACCAGGTGCTGAGAGGGCTCTTCGACACGATGTACGAAGGCGCCTGGAGGGTGCTGTTTAAGGGCGCCGAAGCCCCGCATCCGCGACTGAAGATCGCGGATTTCGCTCGCAGCGCCAAGCCGACGAGGTAAGTGATTCTACCCCTTTACGGGACACTTGCTTTTCATAGTTTGACTCTATGCGGGTTTTAATTTCCCCTTTTCCTTTGACAGGACTGGATGAGGAAGGCGGAGCAGATTATCTGCCCGGCTCCTATGCCAGAAAACCCAGTAGACGCCCATCTAGCGAGGCTGCTGGTTCCGGCACCGCACGTGGTGCCGGAGAAGAAGGCCAAGAAGGAGGCCACGGGTGCTCGAAAGAGTTCCCGTTTTCAGGTGTCCGACGACTCTGGGGCGGACTCCTCCCCCGAAAACGAGGAGGAGAAAGAGGACTCTCTCCCAGAGGAGGGAGAGAGGAAGAGGAAGGCTTCCCCAACAGGGGAGGCCGAAGGGTCCAAGAGGGGAAGGACTATTCCCCCGGACAGCTCCGCCAACATCAACGTTGGCGAGGAAGAATGACCTTCAAGGGCCAGGCCTCCGGCGAGATCGTAAGTATCCGGTTCCTGAATGATTTATAATTTCTTTTTCTGCGTCACATAGTGTCATTCTGATGCCGCATGCTACCTGCAGTCCGGCCAATGATGATCTCCCCGCTTCATCGAGCGGGTCGTTGGCTCCGTCGGATGTAGACTCCATCCCGACCGCCTCCACCCCTCGCGACACCGAGACGCCGAGGTGGGATCCCAAGAAGGGACCCATCAGGGGGAGGCTCCGGAGGCGCCACAAGGCGGCCCCCCGGACTTTGCGCCGGACTCCGCATCAGAACCCGTAGTGGTTCCGGAGTCCGGCCGGCGGCCCCTTCGCACGAAGGGCAAGACCGTGACGCCAGCAGCTTCCGTCCAACCGGAGGCGCCGGACAATTTGTTGGAGGCGCTGCAGAGCGCTTCCATCGAGGAAGAACACCGCACTATTATGAGTGCGGTGATTCAGAAGGTACAGCTTGCCAAGAGCGGGCTGACCAAAGCCTGCATTAGCCTTCTATCAGGCTTTGAGGTAAGAAGTTAAAAATATGCAATGTAATACCGCATAGACAGTAGCCCCTGATGCTCGGTTCGGTGTTCGGAAAGAAAAGCCGGACCGAGGATCTGGAAAAAAAGAAGATATATGTAGGGTTGCTAAAAAATTATGTCAATATGGGTTGCAGGCTGCGCTGCTGACCTCTGCCGCACTGACTGCGGAGGTCAGTGCTTTGAAGCAGGAGCTCGAGCGGTCCGAGCAAGAGCTCGGCTGCGCCAAGAAGCAGCTCCAGGACAAAGAAGGTGAGTAACACCACTTTGAACTTGTACCTTACAGAAAAGGATTTAGGTTGCAACAAAAAATAACAAGGATAACATGGGTACTGCAGGGGCCACGAACGAGGTGGCGACCCTGAAGGAGGCCATGTCCGCGGCCGAACGCAATGCGGCCGCGGAACGGGCAGAGCGAGAAAAGCAGGAGGCGCGGGTGGCGGTGGTTCGGCAAGAGCTCCAGGCTCTCATGGAAAAGCATGAGAGTTTGGAGCGTGACTCAAAGACTCGAGAGTCCGAGCTTGCCTCGGCTCTCGAAAGTGCCAAAACTGCCAAGGCCAATGCCCATAAGTCCCTTCAGGAGATTGAGTTGGTGAGGAAGATAGCGGCGGGTAAGGCATTTTTCATGCAAAGCAAGCATGTGAATGTAAATTACGTGTTACTTACCCGAATTCGGAGCTCTCCAGGGGCGTTTGCAGATCTGCCTCGCAGCGTGTCTGATGCCGCCGCATTCTACCGAGCCGAGGAGGGGAGCTCAACGGAGAAGGTCTTCTGGTCTCAGTATGCTGAGGCCGGCCATCCGGTGCCCCCTAGCGACCAGCTGAAGCAGCTGGTCGAGCTCCACAAGGTGGCCGAGCAGGCCATGAAGGGCCTCATAGTCCGGCTGTGGCCTGGAGAGGCCATGCCTGGGAGCTACTTCGGCCTCGTGCGACGGTTGGTGGATGCGTGCCCCTGGGTGGAG
Organism: Triticum aestivum; assembly: GCF_018294505.1. Classification (NCBI taxonomy): domain Eukaryota; kingdom Viridiplantae; phylum Streptophyta; class Magnoliopsida; order Poales; family Poaceae; genus Triticum; species Triticum aestivum. The sequence continues at coordinate 526,140,894 of NC_057810.1, read as the reverse complement.
GTTATCAAGCGCTCCGCCTGTATTGAAGGTGCTCGTCGGGCCCTTGCCCGCGCAAAGGTGCATTGGGGCAAGCTGGATGCGGAGAAGCTAATCACTGACGCGCCACCAGCGGGCAAGGAATATCGTACGCCCGAGATGTACTATAAGACTGTCCTGAAGGGTGCCCGCAAGATTGCGGATGAGTGCCCCAGGGATGTAATTATTGAGTAAATTCGCAATGTGTTATCCTGTGCGCTGAAAACTTTGTTCATATGCGCTAAGCAACGCTTGTTAATTTAAAATATTACCTTCTGTGCGGCCGTTTATTAAATCTGAGAGATGGCAAGTCGTCGGCTTCAGCCCCCATGCCACGAGTGCTGGGGTGTTCGGGATAAACTTGAGCACTCTTGTTCCCATTTTTGGGTCCATCTAGGGAGGCGCTCAACACAACGAACAAGGCAACCGGACTTATAGTGCTTGAACACTCTCACTTAGCCATAGAATTCTATAATTTTAAATTTCGGCGAAGCCCCTAGTATTCGGAAGACCGAATTCGGGGCGCTATCCACGCCTTCATCGGACATTATCCGGTACTTCGCTCGAAGCGGCGTAGGTCTTTAAGGACCCGAAAAGACCTCTCGAACAGCGACCAGTCTCTCGCCTTATCATGACAGTCAGTTTTAGCTTTCTCCACTGAGGCATTAACCCGGCTCAACCGGGGCGCAATCGCAGTGGTTCTCCCAGTGCTACCTTAGCCGATAGAACGGAACGTAAGGTGCCAAACTTGGGAGCCGGGCAAACCCAACTATTGACCCAAGACATGATTCGGAGCCGATTCATATAATGCTATAAGTTCGGGGTGCCGCACTTGTGAAAGTGTTCGGACTTTATCACACCATAATGCGGGGAACATAAGCCCCTGGTGTATTTGGCCGTACCAAAATGTACGGATGCAACATGTCGTAAATGAACATATATATATATATATATATATATATATATATATATATAAGGTAATGCAATTATGGGCAAAAAGTGCTGCATTTTATTCGAGAAGATATGCTATGAGTGCGGAATGATACAAATAGTGCGGAAAGCAAGGGATTGGACGAATTAAAGGCGTCTCCCTCCAGGGGTAGGCCGCGGAATGGTGTATTTAACAAATTTAATGCTCGTAATGGAGACCACCTGAGTGTTCGTCGCAGCCTTTGTCCCTCCCTGGCTGTTGCATCATGAGTTCGGCAGGTTCGCCGCCGGACAGAGTTCTGTATAAAAAAGAGAGAAATAAAAGATAAAAAGAGCGACACACTTGGGAGCCCCTGGTGTGGTCGAACCGCACTCTGGGTCTGTTGTGGTTGTGCCTCTCCCCCTATGCCCATGGTATCTCCAGGGCGTAATTATGTACGCGGAGAGTTTGTCTTACAATTGTGCGAGGGCTGGGGTTGAGGCCGCATTGCTACGCGTGCTCGGAACGTGCCAGGTGGTCTTGGTTGATGTTGCTCCGGGCGCGTTTGGCCGTGTCCGGTCGTTTAACGGCCGGACTCGAAAATTGCCTTAAAAGGCTGCTCTGTACTTCTGCCGCGAGAGCCGCTGTATGTTCCTCCGTTCGGAGGGAGCGTTCCGTGTTTCCATTGACCGTGATGACTCCACGAGGGCCTGGCATCTTGAGCTTAAGGTATGCATAATGCGGCACCGCGTTGAATTTTGCGAACGCGGTTCGTCCGAGCAGAGCGTGATAGCCACTGCGGAATGGGACTATGTCGAAGATTAACTCCTCGCTTCGGAAATTATCCGGGGATCCGAAGACCACTTCCAGTGTAACTGAGCCTGTACAACTGGCCTCGACACCTGGTATGACGCCTTTGAAGGTTGTCTTTGTAGGTTTAATCCTTGAAGGGTCTATGCCCATCTTGCGCACTGTATCCTGATAAAGCAGGTTCAGGCTACTGCCGCCGTCCATCAGGACTCTCGTGAGGTGAAATCCATCGACGATTGGGTCTAAAACCAATGCGGCGAATCCGCCATGGCGGATACTGGTCGGATGGTCTCTTCGATCGAAAGTGATCGGGCAAGAGGACCATGGGTTGAATTTTGGGGCGACTGGCTCCATCGCGTATACGTCCCTTAGTGCACGCTTCCGCTCCCTCTTGGGTATATGCGTTGCGTATATCATGTTTACCGTCCGAACTTGAGGGGGGAATCCCTTTTGTCCTCTGTTGTTCGGCGGCCGGGTCTCTTCCTCGTCATCGCTGTGTAGCCCCTTGTCATTGTTTTCGGCGATTAATTTGCCTGCCTGCTTGAATACCCAACAATCTCTGTTGGTGTGGTTAGCTGGCTTTTCGGGGGTTCCATGTATTTGACAGGAGCGGTCGAGTATTCGGTCCAAATTGGACGGGCCCGGAGTGGTTCTTTTGAATGGCTTCTTCCGTTGACCGGGCTTGGAGCCTCGGAATCCGGCGTTGACTGCCGTATCCTCATTGCTGTCGCCGTTAATGCGGCGTTTGTTTTTGTTTCGACGCGACCTGCCATTGCGGTCCTTGGTATCCGGACTGCCAGCGTTTTTGCTGAGGTTGTTGCTGCGAGCTAGCCAGCTATCCTCTCCCGCACAGAAGCGGGTCATGAGTGATGTGAGGGCTGCCATGGATTTCGGCTTTTCCTGTCCTAGGTGCCGGGCCAGCCACTCGTCGCGGATGTTATGTTTGAAGGCAGCGAGGGCCTCTGCATCCGGACAGTCGACGATTTGATTTTTCTTTGTTAAGAACCGTGTCCAGAATTGCCTGGCCGATTCGTCTGGCTGCTGGATTATGTGGCTTAGGTCATCTGCGTCCGGTGGTCGCACATACGTGCCCTGGAAGTTGTCGAGGAATGCGGCTTCCAGGTCTTCCCAGCATCCAATTGACTCTGCGGGCAGGCTGTTAAGCCAATGCCGAGCTGGTCCTTTAAGCTTGAGCGGGAGATATTTGATGGCGTGAAGATCGTCGCCGCGGGCCATATGTATATGGAGGAGATAATCCTCAATCCAAACCGCGGGGTCTGTTGTGCCATCGTAGGATTCGATATTAACGGGTTTAAACCCTTCAGGGATTTGATGATCCATTACTTCGTCAGTGAAGCATAGTGGGTGCGCGGCGCCTCTGTATTGAGCAATATCGCGACGTAGCTCGAGAGAGCGTTGTCTGCTGTGTTCGGCCCGGCCGGAGTAGTTGTATCCGGCGCGACGGTATTCGTCGTGGGTCTTGGGGCGCCCACGTGATCCATAGATAGATCTGGATTGTCTTGCCTTGTCCTCCAATATATCCCGCAAGTCCGGCGCGTTCCCCCGTGGCTTCATGCTTTTTGAGCGATGCCGGGGTACGGTTTTGGTGGAGGGCTTGCACGCCTCTCTGTCGCGGCCACGAGGTGGTCGGTCTGCCGTATTGTGCGCTGGTGATGCAGGTTTGTACGCTTCCTCCTCTAGTCGGGGGAGCAACTTGCGTTTTGGGTAACTTTTGGAGGGGCGTTCGAGTTCATACTCTTCGGCCGCGAGGACCTCGGTCCATCTGTCGGCCAGTAGGTCTTGATCAGCTTGAAGCTGTTGCTGCTTTTTCTTTAGGCTGTTTGCCGTGGCCATTAGCCTGCGTCTGAAACGCTCTTGTTCGACGGGATCCTCAGGCACGACGAATTCGTCGTCGTCGAGGCTTGCCTCGTCTCCGGAGGGAGGTAAGTAATTATCATCCTCGACCTCTTCGTCTGCCGCCCTCTCGTGAGGGCTTGCTTCTGCCTCCTCCTGCGCTGGATCGTGCTGGAGGGGGTTGTCTTCGGCACTTTCTGGGGTGTTATTATCTCCTGTGCCGGAATCTCTATTCTTGCTGTGGCGGGATTTAGAGCGGCGCCGCTGATGTCGGCGCTTGGGCTGTTTCTTTAAGGAATCGGCCTCCGTTGCTTCTTCGCCGTCCCCATCTTTTGGGGTGTCCACCATATATATGTCGTATGACGAGGTGGTCTTCCAGTGTCCTGTAGGCACTGGTTCTTGATAGTCTCCGGCATCGTCGTCCATACCGTCGATGTCTTCGGAGTCGTAGTCGAGTACGTCGGTTAGATCGTCGACGGTGGCTACGAAGTGGGTGGTGGGCGGGCTCTGAATTTCTTCGTCGTCCGCGTCCCAACCATCCTGGCCGTAGTTCGGTCAGGGCTCTCCGGATAGCGAGAGATGCTTCATCGAATTTAAGATATCACCGAAGGGTGAGTGCTGAAAGATGTCCGCATCGGTGAATTCCATGATAGGCGCCCAGTCGGATTGGACTGGCAGGGGCGCAGGAGGTTCGGAGTCCGGCACCTCGGAGTCATGAGCTTTATGTGGGACAAGGTAAGTGTTCGGCTCCATCGCCATAGAAGTTGCAGCTCCCGAGGCGGTGTCCAGCCATCCGTCCTCGATCTGAGCGATCGGCTCCGGACTATGGGTCAGAGCGGATTTGTGTGCGGCCTCCAAGGTGCTGTCCGGCGGCAGAGTTAGGTCGTGCCCATTGTGACAGCGCGGCACGCTCGGCTTGGCTCAGATCCATCGAAGATCAAGTCCCCGCGGATATCGGCCGTGAAGTTTAGGCTTCCAAACCTGACCTGACGGCCAGGGGCGTAGCTTTCGATCTGCTCCAGATGGCCAAGTGAGTTGGCCCGCAGTACAAAGCCGCCGAATACGAAGATCTGTCCGGGGAGAAAAGTCTCACCCAAGACTGCGTCGTTGTCGATTGAAGAGGCCATCAAGCCTATCGGTGACGACACAGAGGAACTCTCAATGAAAGCACCAATGTCGGTGTCAAAACCGGCGGATCTCGGGTAGGGGGTCCCGAACTGTGCGTCTAGGCGGATGGTAATAGGAGACAAGGGACACGATGTTTTACCCAGGTTCGGGCCCTCTTGATGGAGGTAAAACCCTACGTCCTGCTTGATTGATATTGATATTGTGGATGTTTACAAGAGTGGATCTACCACGAGATCAAGGAGGTTAAACCCTAGAAGCTAGCCTATGGTATGATTGTAATGGTTGTTGTTGTCCTATGGACTAGAGCCATCCGGTTTATATAGACACCGGAGAGGGCTAGGGTTACATAGAGTCAGTTACAATGGTAGGAGATCTACGTATCTGTATCGCCAAGCTTGCCTTCCACGCCAAGGAAAGTCCCATCCGGACACGGGATGCAATCTTCAATCTTGTATCTTCATAGTCTTGGAGTCTGGTCGATGATGATAGTCCGGCTGATGATGGTAGTCCAGCTATCCGGACACCCCCTAATCCAGGACTCCCTCAGTCTCCATTGCCTTGGTTTAATCACCATTGGAGGAAGATGGATGAGTCTACTTTGGGGAGTCTTGGACATAGAGTGCCTATTCTTGATGGAGAGTACTTTCATGAGTGGAAAAATGAGATGCTTGTAATTTTCAATCAATATAATTTGAACAAGTACATTGCTAGTCCTTGTGCACCTTATGTTGATCCTATGCATCCTACCCTTGATGAGTCTATTGACATGATTAGGAATGTTAGAACTGTTAATCTTATCACTAGAGGCTTGCCTAGAAACTTGGTTGGAAAACTGCCTACTCTTGAGTGTGCCTACACTATATGGAAATTTCTTGAGGAACGATTTCCTGATTATTCTTTGAAAAATCTTGATGAAATTCTTCATAAGTCTATTGCTTTGAGTAAGATGAATACTAGTGATCCTATGTTTGGTGATCGTCTATTTGAACTTACAAACCTTATGCGTGCCAAAGGAAATGTTGGAATTATTAGCGATATCATTTCCGAAGCTACTAGAATTCATAGAGGAGATTATTGTCAAACTCATACTAATGAATCACTCTCACTAGGAATTGATCCACCACATGACGATGTTGAACATGGATACTACGATGAGGATGATGATGATGACTTTGATCTTGATGATGCAATGAGACATTTTGGTCTTATGGCAAATCTTCGGGGATATATGGCAGGAGGAAAGGAATGGGTTCTTGATAGTGGATGTATCGATCACATGACTGGAGATAAAGACATGTTTCGCGAGCTTGCTGAAAATGATAGTCCTCAAAAGTATGTCACTTTCGGTGATGACTCAAAGGTTAAGGTGGTTGGCCTCAGTAAGGTGGCCATCTCACATGATAGCTCCATTCAGAATGTTATGCTCGTTGTGTCTCTTGGCTACAACTTACTTTCAGTATCTAGACTTGCTGATTTCGGTTTCAATGTCCTATTTACTGAAGTAGATTACCAAGTGTTTCGTCGAGACAATCATAAAATGGTCTTTACCGGTATACGTAGAGGTGATCTATACATAGTTGATTTCACTAAAAAGGCTCAACCTAAAACTTGCTTCATTGCTAAATCCTCAAAAGGTTGGTTATGGCATAGACGACTAGGTCACGTTGGCATGAGAAACCTTGACAAGCTTATTAAAGGAAATCATATCCTTGGTGTTAACGATGTCATATTTGATAAGGATAGACTCTGCAGTGCTTGTCAAGCAGGTAAACAGGTTGGAGGAAGGCATCCCATGAAGAACATCATGACACAAGGAGGCCACTCGAGCTACTTCACATGGATCTTTTGGTCCCAACTCTTACAAGAGTCTCGGTGGAAATTCTTTTGGTCTAGTTATAGTTGATGATTTTTCAAGATTTATGTGGGTGTTCTTTCTTGATGATAAATTGTAGGTCCAAAAGATCTTCAAAAACTTTGCTAGGAAGGCCCAAAATCAATTTGAAGTGAAGATCAAGAAGGTTCGCAGCGACAACGGAACGGAGTTCAGGAACGCAAATGTGGACACCTTTCTTGACGAAGAAGGGATTTCACACAAGTTCTCGGCTACGTACACACCTCAACAAAATGGAGTTGTTGAGAGAAAGAACCGGACGCTCATCGAAATGGCAAGAACGATGCTTGATGAGTACAAGACACCGAAGCACTTTTGGGCAGAAGCGGTTGAGACAGCTTGTCATGCAACAAATCGCTTGTATCTTCACAAGCTACTCGGCAAGACAGCATACGAGCTCCTCACCGGTAACAAACCCCAAGTTGGATACTTTCGAGTATTCGGCTCAAAATGCTACATTCTTGATAAGCATCATCGTTCTAAATTTGCTCCTAAGTCTCATGAAGGTTTCCTACTAGGTTATGGCTCAAACTCTCACACTTATTGTGTCTACAACAATTTCACTCAAAAGGTTGAAGAGACGGTAGATGTGAAGTTTGATGAATCTAACGACTCACAAGTAGAGCAATTGCCAATTGATGTAGGAGACAAAGACCCCTCGGAAGCAATCCAAGACTTGTCTATTGGCAAGGTTCGTCCAACGGAGGTGAAGGAGAGTACCTCGTCCGTCCAAGTGGAAGCTTCTACTTCACGACAAGGTGAACCAAGAGTTGATACGGAAGCATCCACAAGTGGGACACACCAAGATGAAGAAAACGAGGAAGTACATCAAGAACGTCAACAACCTCCTTCTCCACCACGACAAGAGAACGACAACGCCAACAATGAAGAAGGCCAAGAAGAAGAACAAGATGAAGAAGATGTTCAACCAAGACCCAAGCAAAAGCTTTCACGAGTTCGAGCAAGAATTGCTAAAGACCATCCCGTCGAGCAAATCTACAATGATATTCAAACCGGGAGAATCACTCGCTCTAAAACTCGTTTAGCTAACTTTTGTGAAACTATTCATTTCATCTCTAGCATTGAACCTATGAAGGTCGAAGAAGCATTGGAAGATCCGGATTGGATAAATGCTATGCATGAAGAGCTACACAACTTTGAGAGAAATCAAGTTTGGACATTGGTTGAGAGCCCGACAACAACCACAACATCATCGGTACCAAATGGGTGTTTCGCAACAAGCAAGATGAAGATGGACAAGTAGTTCGCAACAAAGCACGTCTCGTCGCCCAAGGCTACACACAAGTCGAAGGTATGGACTATGGTGAGACTTATGCTCCCGTTGCTAGACTTGAGTCCATTCGCATTTTACTTGCCTATGCTAATCACCATGATATCACCTTGTACCAAATGGACATTAAAAGTGCTTTTCTAAATGGTGAAATAGAGGAGGAAGTTTATGTTAAACAACCTCCCAGCTTTATCAATCCTAAGAAACCAAATCATGTTTACAAACTTCAGAAAGCCCTTTATGGTCTTAAACAAGCTCCTAGAGCGTGGTATAAATGCTTGACCAAGTTCCTTATAGAAAAAGGCTTTGAAATTGGGAAGATTGATTCTACTCTTTTTACTAAAAGGGTTAATGGAGAACTCTTTGTATGCCAAATTTATGTTGATCTTATTATATTTGGTTCAACTAACCCTCATTTTAGTGAAAAGTTTGGGAAGCTTATGTCAGAGAAGTTTGAGATGTCTATGGTGGGTGAACTCAGATTCTTTCTTGGGTTGGAAATCAAGCAAACTAAGGAAGGTACTTTTGTCTCTCAAATAAAGTACATTAAGGATTTGTTCAAGAAATTCAATATGCAAGAATGCAAAGGTATGCCTACACCCATGCCTACTAGTGGACATCTTGACTTGACCAAAGATGGTGAACCGGTTGATCAAAAGGTTTATCGCTCTATGATTGGATCATTGTTATATCTATGTGCTTCACGTCCTGATATTATGCTAAGTGTGTGCATGTGTGCACGATATCAAGCTGCTCCTAAAGAATGTCATCTTAAGGCCGTGAAAAGGATAGTGAGATACTTAATCCATACTGTTGGAAATATGCCCTAGAGGCAATAATAAATTGGTTATTATTATATTTCCTTGTTCATGATAATCGTTTATTGTCCATGCTATAATTGTATTGATAGGAAACTCAGATACATGTGTGGATATATAGACAACACCATGTCCCTAGTAAGCCTCTAGTTGACTAGCTCGTTGTGATCAATAGATAGTCATGGTTTCCTGGCTATGGACATTGGATGTCGTTGATAACGGGATCACATCATTAGGAGAATGATGTGATGGACAAGACCCAATCCTAAGCCTAGCACAGATCGTGTAGTTTGTATGCTAAAGCTTTTCTAATGTCAAGTATCTTTTCCTTAGACCATGAGATTGTGCAACTCCCGGATACCGTAGGAATGCTTTGGGTGTACCAAACGTCACAACGTAACTGGGTGGCTATAAAGGTGCATTACAGGTATCTCCGAAAGTGTCTGTTGGGTTGGCACGAATCGAGACTGGGATTTGTCACTCCGTGTAAACGGAGAGGTATCTCTGGGCCCACTCGGTAAGACATCATCATAATGTGCAAAATGTGATCAAGGAGTTGATCACGGGATGATGTGTTACGGAACGAGTAAAGAGACTTGCCGGTAACGAGATTGAACAAGGTATCGGTATACCGACGATCGAATCTCGGGCAAGTACAATACCGCTAGACAAAGGGAATTGTATACGGGATCGATTGAGTCCTTGACATCGTGGTTCATTCGATGAGATCATCATGGAACATGTGGGAGCCAACATGGGTATCCAGATCCCGCTGTTGGTTATTGACCGGAGAACGTCTCGGTCATGTCTGCATGTCTCCCGAACCCATAGGGTCTACACACTTAAGGTTCGGTGATGCTAGGGTTATAAAGGAAGCTTGTATGTGGTTACCGAATGTTGTTCAGAGTCCCGGATGAGATCCCGGACATCACGAGGAGTTCCGGAATGGTCCGGAGGTAAAGATTTATATATAGAAAGTCCTGTTTTGGTCACCGGAAAAGTTTCGGGTTTTATCGGTAACGTACCGGGACCACCGGGAGGGTCCCGGGGTTCCACCAAGTGGGGCCACCGGCCCCGGAGGCTTGCATGGGCCTAGAGTGGAAAGGGACCAGCCCCAGAGTGGGCTGGTGCGCCTCCCACCCTTGCCCAAGGCGCCTAGAAGGGGAGAGGGGGCAAACGCTAAGGGCAGATGGGCCCTAAGGCCCATACTCCCTGCGCCTCCCTCTCCTCCCCCCTTGTGGCCGCCACCCATAGATGGGTTTGGGGCTGCCTCCCCTCTAGGGGTGGGAACCCTAGAGGGGGCGCACCCTCCTCCCCTTCCCCTATATATATGAGGCCTAGGGGCAGCCCAATACACGCGATTCGATCTCTCGTTGGTGCAGCCCTGCCTCTCCTCCTCCTCCTCTCCCGTGGTGCTTGGTGAAGCCCTGCTGGATCGCCACGCTCCTCCACCACCACCACGCCGTTGTGCTGCTGCTGGATGGAGTCTTCCTCAACCTCTCCCTCTCTCCTTGCTGGATCAAGGCGTGGGAGACGTCACCGGGCTGTACGTGTGTTGAACGCGGAGGTGCTGTCCGTTCGGCACTAGGATCTCCGGTGATTTGGATCACGACGAGTACGACTCCTTCAACCCCGTTCTCATGAACGCTTCCGCTTAACGATCTACAAGGGTATGTAGATGCACTCTCCTTCCCCTCGTTGCTGGTTTCTCCATAGATAGATCTTGGTGACACGTAGGAAAATTTTGAATTTCTGCTACGTTCCCCAACAGTGGCATCATGAGCTAGGTCTATTGCGTAGATTCTTTGCACGAGTAGAACACAAAGTAGTTGCGGGCGTTGATTTTGTTCAATATGCTTACCGTTACTAGTCCAATCTTGTTTCGACGGTATTGTGGGATGAAGCGGCCCGGACCGACCTTACACGTACTCTTACGTGAGACAGGTTCCACCAACTGACATGCACTTGGTGCATAAGGTGGCTAGCGGGTGATAGTCTCTCCCACTTTGTTCGAAACGGATTCGATGAAAAGGGTCCTTATGAAGGGTAAATAGCAATTGGCATATCACGTTGTGGTTTTTCGTAGGTAAGAAACGTTCTTGCTAGAAACCCATAGCAGCCACGTAAAACATGCAAACAACAATTAGAGGACGTCTAACTTGTTTTTGTAGGGTATGCTTTGTGATGTGATATGGCCAAGAAGAATGTGATGAATATATGTGATGTATGAGATTGATCATGTTCTTGTAATAGGAATCACGACTTGCATGTCGATGAGTATGACAACCGACAGGAGCCATAGGAGTTGTCTTTATTTATTGTATGACCTACGTGTCATTGAACAACGCCATGTAATTACTTTACTTTATTGCTAACCGGTAGCCATAGTAATAGAAGTAATAGTTGGCGAGACAACTTCATGAAGACACGATGATGGAGATCATGATGATGGAGATCATGGTGTCATGCCGGTGACGATGATGATCATGGAGCCCCAAAGATGGATATCAATGGAGCTATATGATATTGGCCATATCATGTCACTACTATATAATTGCATGTGATGTTTATTATGTTTATGCATCTTGTTTACTTAGAATGACGGTAGTAAATAAGACGATCCCTTACAACAATTTCAAGAAGTGTTCTCCCCTAACTGTGCACCGTTGCTATAGTTCGTCGTTTCGAAGCACCACGTGATAATCGGGTGTGATAGATCCTTACGTTCACATACAACGGGTGTAAGACAGATTTACACATGCAATACACTTAGGGTTAACTTGACGAGCCTAGCATGTACAGACATGGCCTCGGAACACGGAGACCGAAAGGTCGAGCATGAGTCGTATAGTAGATACGATCAACATGAAGATGTTCACCGATGATGACTAGTCCGTCTCACGTGATGATCGGACACGGCCTAGTTGACTCGGATCATGTAATCACTTAGATGACCAGAGGGATGTCTATCTGAGTGGGAGTTCATAAGATGAACTTAATTATCCTGAACATAGTCAAAAAGGATTTTGCAAATTATGTCGTAGCTCGCGCTTTAGTTCTACTATTTTAGATATGTTCCTAGAGAAAATATAGTTGAAAGTTGAAAGTAGCAATTATGCGGACAGTAGAAAGCTTATGTCCTTAATGCACTGCTCAGTGTGCCGAACCCCAAACGTCGTTTGTGGATGTTGCGAACATCGGACATACACGTTTTGATAACTACGTGATAGTTCAGTTAAACGGTTTAGAGTTGAGGCACCAAAGACTTTTTTTGAAACGTCGCGGAACATATGAGATGTTTTTGAGGGCTGAAATTGGGATTTCAGGCTCGTGCCCACGTCAAGAGGTATAAGACCTCCGACGATTTTCTTAACCTGCAAACTAAGGGAGAAAAGCTCAATTGTTGAGCTTGTGCTCAGATTGTCTGAGTGCAACAATCACTTGAATCGAGTGGGAGTTGATCTTCCAGATGAGATAGTGATGTTTCCCCAAAGTCATTGCCACCAAGCTGCTAGAGCTTCGTGATGAACTATGACATATCAGGGATAGATATGATGATCCTTGAGGTATTCACGATGTTTGACACCGCAAAAGTAGAAATCAAGAAGGAGCATCAATTGTTGATGGTTGGTGAAACCACTAGTTTCAAGAAGGGCAAGGGCAACAAGGGATACTTCATGAAACGGCAAATCAGCTGCTGCTCTAGTGAAGAAACCCAAGGTTGAACCCAAACCCGAGACTAAGTGCTTCTGTGATAAGGGGAACAACCATTGGAGCAGAATTACCCTAGATACTTGGTAGATGAGAAGGCTGGCAAGGTCGATAGAAGTATATTGGATATACATTGTGTTGATGTGTACTTTACTAGTACTCCTAGTAGCACCAGGGTATTAGATACCGGTTCGGTTGCTAAGTGTTAATAACTCAAAATAAAAGCTACGGAATAAACGGAGACTGGCTAAAGGTGAGCTGACGATATGTGTTGGAAATGTTTCCAATGTTGATATGATCAAGCATCGCACGCTCCCTCTACCATCGAGATTGGTGTTAAAACCTGAATAATTGTTATTTGGTGTTTGCGTTGAGCATAGACATAATTGGATTATGACTATCGCAATACGGTTATTCATTTAAAGAGAATAATGGTTACTCTATTTATTTGAATAATACCTTCAATAGTCTTGCACCTAAAATGAATGGTTCATTGAAATCTCGATCGTAGTGATACACATGTTCATGCCAAAAGATAGTAATGATAGTACCACCTACTTGTGGCACTGCCACGTAAGTCATATCGGTATAAAATGCATGAAGAAGCTCCATGTTGATGGATCTTTGGACTCACTCATTTTTGAAAAGTTTGAGACATGCGAACCATGTCTATTGGTGTATATGCATGAAGAAACTCCATGCAAATGGACCGTTTGAACTCACTTGATTTTGAATCACTTGAGACATGCAAATCATACCACATGGGCAAGATGACTGAAAGCCTCGTTTCAGTAAGATGGAACAAGATAGCAACTTGTTGGAAGTAACACATTTTGATGTGTGCAGTCCAATGAGTGCTGAGGCATGCAGTGAATATCGTTATGTTCTTACTTCACAGATGATTCGAGTAGATGTTGAGTATATTTACTTGATGAAACACAAGTCTGAATTATTGAATGGTTCAAGTAATTTCAGAGTGAAGTTAAGATCTTCGTGACAAGAGGATAAATGTCTATGATATGATCATAGAGATGAATATCTGAGTTACGAGTTTTGGCACACAATTAAAACATTGTGGAAATTGTTTCACAATTAATACCGCCTGGAACACCATAGTGTGATGGTGTGTCCGAACATCATAGTTGCACCCTATTGGATATGGAGCGTACCATGATGTCTCTTATCGAATTACCACTATCGTTCATGGGTTAGGCATTAGAGACATCCGCACTCACTTTAATAGGGTACCACGTAATTCCGTTGAGATGACTCCGGTTTAGAGAAACCTATGCTGTCATTTCTTAAAGGTTTGGGGCTGCGACGCTTATGTGAAAAAGTTTCAGGTTGATAAGCTCGAACCCAAAGCGGATAAAATGCATCTTCATAGGACACCCAAAACAGTTGGGTATACCTCCTAATTCAGATCCGAAAGCAATATGGATTGTTTCTTGAATCGGGTCCTTTCTCGAGGAAAGGTTTCTCTCGAAAAGTTGAGTGGGAGGATGGTGGAGACTTGATGTGGTTATTGAACCGTCACTTCAACCAGTGTGTATCAGGGCACAGGAAGTTGTTCATGTGGCACCTACACCAATTGAAGTAGAAGCTTATGATAGTGATCATGAAGTTTCGGATCGAGTCACTGCTGTACCTCGTAGGGTGACAAGGATATGTACTACTTCAGAGTGGTACAATAATCCTGTCTTGAAGGTCATGTTGCTAGACAACAATGAACCTACGAGCTATGGAGAAGCGATGGTGGGCCCAAATTCCGACAAATGGTTAGAAGCCATGAAATCCGAGATAGGATCCATGTATCAGAACAAAGCATGGACTTTGGCGGACTTGCCCAATGATCGGCAAGCCATTTGATAAATGGATCTTTTAAGAAGAAGACGGACGTGGATGGTAATGTCACCATCTATGAAGCTCGACTTGTGGCGAAGAGTTTTTCACAAGTTCAAGGAGTTGACTACGATGAGTTTTTCTCATCCGTAGCAATGCTTAAGTCCGTCGAAATCATGTTAACATAAGCAGCATTTATGAAATCTGGCAGATGGATGTCAAAACGAGTTTCCTTACCAACTTTCGTAAGGAAAGGTTGTATGTGATACAATCAGAAAGGTTTTGTCGATCCTAAGGATGCTAAAAGGTATGCTAGCTCCAGCAATCCTTCCATGGACTGGAGTAAGCATCTCGGAGTTGGAATGTGCGCTTTGATGAAATGATCAAAGATTTTGGTTTATACAAAGTTCATGAGAAACATGTATTTCCAAAGAAGTGAGTGGGAGCACTATAAAATTTCTGATAAGTATATGTTGTAAACATATTGTTGATCAGAAATGATGTAGAATTTCTGGAAAGCATATAGGGTTATTTGAAAGGTGTTTTTCAATAGAAAACCTGGTTTAAGCTACTTGAACATTGAGCATCAAGATCTATAAGATAGATCAAAAATGCTTAATAATACTTTCAAATGAGCACATACCTTGACATGATCTTGAAGGTGTTCAAGATGGATCAGTCAAAGAAGAACTTCTTGCCTGAGTTGTAAGGTACGAAGTTAAGACTTAAAGCTCGACCTCGGCTGAAAAGAGAGAAAGGACAAAGGTCGTCCCCTATGCTTAAGACATAGGCTCTACAGTATGCTATGCTGTGTACCGCACCTGAAGTGTGCCTTGCCATGAGTCAGTCAAGGGGTACAAGAGTGATCCAAGAATAGATCACAGTACATCGGTCAAAGTTATCCTTAGTAACTAGTGGACTAAGGAATTTTCTCGGTTATGGAGGTGATAAAGAGTTCGACGTAAAGAGTTACGACGATGCAAGCTTAACACCTATCCGGATAGCTCTGAGTAGAGATACTGGATACGTATAATGGAGAAACAATTTAGAATAGCTCCAAGTAGAACAGTTATTTGGAATCGCTCCAAATAGAGCGTGGTAGCTGCATCTAGGAGATGACATAAAGATTTGTAAAGCACACACGGATCTGAAAGATTCAGACCCGTTGACTAAAACCTCTCTCACAAGCAACATGATCAAACCCAGAACTCATTGAGTGTTAATCACATAGTGATGTGAACTAGATTATTGACTCTAGTAAACTCTTTGGATGTTGGTTACATGGCGATGTGACCTGTGAGTGTTAATCACATGGCGATGTGAACTAGATTATTGACTCTAGTGCAAGTGGGAGACTGTTGGAAATATGCCCTAGAGGCAATAATAAATTGGTTATTATTATATTTCCTTGTTCATGATAATCGTTTATTGTCCATGCTATAATTGTATTGATAGGAAACTCAGATACATGTGTGGATATATTGACAACACCATGTCCCTAGTAAGCCTCTAGTTGACTAGCTCGTTGTGATCAACAGATAGTCATGGTTTCCTGGCTATGGACATTGGATGTCGTTGATAACGGGATCACATCATTAGGAGAATGATGTGATGGACAAGACCCAATCCTAAGCCTAGCACAGATCGTGTAGTTCGTATGCTAAAGCTTTTCTAATGTCAAGTATCTTTTCCTTAGACCATGAGATTGTGCAACTCCCGGATACCGTAGGAATGCTTTGGGTGTACCAAACGTCACAACGTAACTGGGTGGCTATAAAGGTGCATTACAGGTATCTCCGAAAGTGTCTGTTGGGTTGGCACGAATCGAGACTGGGATTTGTCACTCCGTGTAAACGGAGAGGTATCTCTAGGCCCACTCGGTAAGACATCAACATAATGTGCACAATGTCATCAAGGAGTTGATCACGGGATGATGTGTTACGGAACGAGTAAAGAGACTTGCCGGTAACGAGATTGAACAAGGTATCGGTATACCGACGATCGAATCTCGGGCAAGTACAATACCGCTAGACAAAGGGAATTCTATACGGGATCGATTGAGTCCTTGACATCGTGGTTCATCCGATGAGATCATCGTGGAACATGTGGGAGCCAACATGGGTATCCAGATCCCGCTGTTGGTTATTGACCGGAGAACGTCTCGGTCATGTCTGCATGTCTCCCGAACCCGTAGGGTCTACACACTTAAGGTTCGGTGATGCTAGGGTTATAAAGGAAGCTTGTATGTGGTTACCGAATGTTGTTCGGAGTCCCGGATGAGATCCCGGACATCACGAGGAGTTCCGGAATGGTCCGGAGGTAAAGATTTATATATAGGAAGTCCTGTTTTGGTCACCGAAAAAGTTTCGGGTTTTATCGGTAACGTACCGGGACCACCGGGAGGGTCCCGGGGGTCCACCAAGTGGGGCCACCGGCCCCGGAGGCTTGCATGGGCCTAGAGTGGAAAGGGACCAGCCCCAGAGTGGGCTGGTGCGCCTCCCACCCTTGCCCAAGGCGCCTAGAAGGGGAGAGGGGGCAAACCCTAAGGGCAGATGGGCCCTAAGGCCCATACTCCCTGCGCCTCCCTCTCCTCCCCCCTTGTGGCCGCCACCCATAGATGGGTTTGGGGCTGCCGCCCCTCTAGGGGTGGGAACCCTAGAGGGGGCGCACCCTCCTCCCCTTCCCCTATATATATTTGGCCTAGGGGCTGCCCAATACACGCGATTCGATCTCTCGTTGGTGCAGCCCTGCCTCTCCTCCTCCTCCTCTCCCATGGTGCTTGGCGAAGCCCTGCTGGATTGCCACGCTCCTCCACCACCACCACGCTGTTGTGCTGCTACTGGATGGAGTCTTCCTCAACCTCTCCCTCTCTCCTTGCTGGATCAAGGCGTGGGAGACGTCACCGGGCTGTACGTGTGTTGAACGCGGAGGTGCCGTCCGTTCGGCACTAGGATCTCCGATGATTTGGATCACGACGAGTACGACTCCTTCAACCCCGTTCTCATGAACGCTTCCGCTTAACGATCTACAAGGGTATGTAGATGCACTCTCCTTCCCCTCGTTGCTGGTTTCTCCATAGATAGTTCTTGGTGACACGTAGGAAAATTTTGAATTTCTGCTACGTTCCCCAACAGTGGCATCATGAGCTAGGTCTATTGTGTAGATTCTTTGCACGAGTTGAACACAAAGTAGTTGTGGGTGTTGATTTTGTTCAATATGCTTACCGTTACTAGTCCAATCTTGTCTCGACGGTATTGTGGGATGAAGGGCCCGGACCGACCTTACACGTACTCTTACGTGAGACAGGTTCCACCGACTGACATGCACTTGGTGCATAAGGTGGCTAGCGGGTGACAGTCTCTCCCACTTTAGTCGAAATGGATTCGATGAAAAGGGTCCTTATGAAGGGTAAATAGCAATTGGCATATCATGTTGTGGTTTTGCGTAGGTAAGAAACGTTCTTGCTAGAAACCCATAGCAGCCACGTAAAACATGCAAACAACAATTAGAGGACGTCTAACTTGTTTTTGTAGGGTATGCTTTGTGATGTGATATGGCCAAGAAGAATGTGATGAATATATGTGATGTATGAGATTGATCATGTTCTTGTAATAGGAATCACGACTTGCATGTCGATGAGTATGACAACCGGCAGGAGCCATAGGAGTTGTCTTTATTTATTGTATGACCTGCGTGTCATTGAACAACGCCATGTAATTACTTTACTTTATTGCTAACCGGTAGCCATAGTAGTAGAAGTAATAGTTGGCGAGACAACTTCATGAAGACACGATGATGGAGATCATGATGATGGAGATCATGGTGTCATGCCGGTGACGATGATGATCATGGAGCCCCGAAGATGGAGATCAATGGAGCTATATGATATTGGCCATATCATGTCACTACTATATAATTGCATGTGATGTTTATTATGTTTATGCATCTTGGTTGGAGCTATATGATATTGTAGGTACTTGGTTGGATCAAATTCCATGAGATTGTAACCTACTCACATCTTGAGCAATCTCTACATCACCAAGTCTCTATACAAAGGTGGTTGAAGACAAGGAAGCACGAAACCATTCAAACATATCCTTTGACAAATTCCATGTTGAGCTTCATGATTGTCATTTTTGGATACACAAGTGCTCTTCCTTGCAAGAACTAACCCATGTAGGTAGATGGACTCAAATTTCAAGTGGTGCTCCCAACTCTTGGCTACATCAACCTAGAGCAACCCACACAAGTTCAACTACATGATCAACACCACCAACCAAGGTATGTTATTCCATCTTAGAGAAGCTTTACTCCGAGTCATGAGCTAAAGCAACTCGACAAGATGTGAATACATCAAGATGCTTAAACGAAAAATGGTAATCCCATTTTGAGCTTAAACGATGAGTATGACCTATGATCAAGTGATCTCACTTGACTCCTAAGTCAATATACTCTAACATAGGTGACTGTCGCCGACCATCTCTAGATGAAGTTCTCTTGTGTTCTTTTCTGTGTTTTTGCATCTGTCTCATGCATATTTGTTTCCCTTAAAAAACAAAAAAAACTTCATCTAGATTTCTTTCTTTTCTGTTTGTTCAGCATTTTCTGCATCCAATTCATTGCATATCATTTAGTAAATTCCTTGCAAATCTTTGGGAGATCCTACTAGACTAGTGAGCTGAGGTGACAAGTGTTTTCTCTGCGATGAACTCGATTCCACCAATTAGTTATTTTCGGTCCAACCGAATTCTTGCGGTACAACCGAAGCATACCACTCGGGGCCACCGATTTACCCACAGGACAAACACTTTGCCACTAGTTCTGCATTTCTTCTGATCCAGCTCCACTCAATGAATCTTGTCCTCTACAAGCATCACAATTTTATCCAGTGCTTTGTGTTGTGACTCTAGGACCAAACCCATTCACAACAAATTCCAGAAAACCCTTCTTGGAAATTGATGTCAAAGGGGGAGAGAGAGGTCACATCAAAGCTTATCACTTAGAGAGATCACATCCAAGCTCATCTCTTCCAAAGGGAGAGAGAATATCACTTCCAAAGGGGGAGAGAAAGAGATCTCCAGGGGGAGAGAATACTCAAGTAGAAAGTATTTCTCAAGGATCCCAGATGCTCGGTGTTCAAGAGGAGAGATTTCACATGTCTTATTGAGGGGAAAAGACATGTTCATATATTCTTATTTGCATTAGCTTGCATTAGCTCTGTTCATTTATATCTTTCAGCTCTGATTTTCTGTTCCCTATCTTCTCCCAGTAACCCATGCTAGATTCAGGGGAGCAAGACATCTAAGGGAAAGAAATCATTTAAATTCATTGCATAAATATCTTTACTCTTGGGGACATGACTAATCCAATGTGGTACTTAGTACTCACTCTCGACATGACTAATCCAATGTGGTACTTAGTACTCACTCTCTACATGTCATCCCAGTCTTGGTATTCTTGTGGTTTCTTCTGTTTGCTCTGGCTAGTAGATGTACCTGTGTTATCTAACCTTGTTTATGCAAGTTCATTCCATCCTAAGCCAACTCAAGACTACAAGGTAAGTATATGCATCACAATCATGTGTATGAGGAATTCTTGCTGATGTACATACTGTTTGCAAGAAGGACTCATGAGCATGAAGATATTTTCTTATGTATTCTTTGCTCTGATGCATATGTCCAAGATACATGTAACTCATTTCCTACTCTATCATGGTTATGCTCTCACATGCTTCTATATTCCATATTCACATGTTTGCATACATGTAGGGGGAGCCTATGCTTGTTACATGTCTTTCCAAAGGTTTACTTGCTATTCTGTATATCCTTATCTAAAGCTTTGATGTATGTTGTCATCAATTACCAAAAAGGGGGAGATTGAAAGCACAAGTGCTCCCTAGGTGGTTTTGGTAATTAATGACAACATATCTCTTGTTGGACTAACACTTTTATCTAGTATGTTTCAGATAAGTTCAACAATGGAGTGGCATGGACTAAAGGATGTGGGAACTCCTTCAAGATGCTAAGGACAAAGGATTGGCTAAAGCTTCAAGCTCAAGACTCTTCATTTTACATTTTAGTGATCCAAGATCACATTGAGTCTATAGGAAAAGCCAATACTATCAAGAAGGGATGATGTGTTGCTTAATGAGTTTCTTGCTCCACAGTACTTAGTGATATGCTCCAAAACCCTCAACTACTTTCCCACTTCCACACAAATGACCTAAACCTAAAGCCAAAATTGGTCACACCGATTCTTTCTATCCGGCGCCACCGAGTTCAAATGTCATAGCCACTTCCACAAACCCTAGGCAAATCGGTCTCACCGATAGGGATCTCGGTCTCACCGAGATGGTATTGTAATCTCTCTGTGTATGTCCATTATCAAAATCGCTCTCACCGAGTTTGTTTAATCGGTACTACCGAGATTACAATGCAAACTCTCTAGTTAACTTATTACCAAGATCGGTCTCACCGAGTTTGAGTAATCGGTCCCACCGACTTTGCCTAACCAACTCTTTGGTTAGCTAATTACCAAAATCGGTCTCACCGAGTTTGTGTAATCGGTCTCACCGAGATTACGTTATGCCCTAACCCTAACCATATCGGTCCTACCGAGTTGCATTTCGGTCCCACCGAAAATCCTAACGGTCACTAGGTTTACTAAATCGGTCTGACCGAGTTTGTTGATTCGGTCCCACCGAGATTGGTAAATTGTGTGTAACAGTTAGATTTTGTGTGGAGGCTATATATACCCCTCCACCTCCTCTTCATTCGTGGTGAGAGCCATTAGAACGAACCTACACTTCCAGTATCCTATTTCTGAGAGAGAACTACCTACTCATGTGTTGAGGCCAAGATATTCCATTCCTACCATATGAATCTTGATCTCTAGCCTTCCCCAAGTTGCTTTCCACTCAAATCTTCTTTCCACCAGATCCAAATCCTATGAGAGAGAGTTGAGTGTTGGGGAGACTATCATTTGAAGCACAAGAGCAAGGAGTTCATCATCAACGCACCATTTGTTACTTCTTGGAGAGTGGTGTCTCCTACATTGGCTAGGTGTCACTTGGGAGCCTCCGACAAGATTGTGGAGTTGAACCAAGGAGTTTGTAAGGGCAAGGAGATCGCCTACTTCGTGAAGATCTACCGCTAGTGAGGCAAGTCCTTCGTGGGCGACGACCATGGTGGGATAGACAAGGTTGCTTCTTCATGGACCCTTCTTGGGTGGAGCCCTCCATGGACTCGCGCAACCGTTACCCTTCGTGGGTTGAAGTCTCCATCAACATGGATATACGATAGCACCACCTATCAGAACCATGCCAAAAACATCCGTGTCTCCAATTGCGTTTGAATCCTCCAAAACCCTTCCCTTTACATTCTTGCAAGTTGCATGCTTTACTTTCCGCTGCTCATATACTCTTTGCATGCTTGCTTGCTATATGTTGTGAATGTTAAATTTGTGCCTAAACTCCACTTAAACTTAAATAAGTTAAAAACTACAACTTTGGTACTTAGTGTCTAATCACCCCCCCTCTAGACACCTCTTCTCAAGGTCCTACAAGCACACGGCGGCCCTCGCGGTGGAAGTACAAAGTAGCCTCTCAAGGCAATTCTCCAGTCTGGCTGTTAAGCGTCCGGACACCGTCAAGGGCGCCCGGAGTAACCTACAACAAGACCATCTAGCACGTTTCGAGCCAGCATAGCAGTGCGGCCCCAACCCCAGCCCTCGCGAGATTGCGAAACTAGTACCACGCGTACACAATTACGCTCTGGAAATACCATGGGCATAAGGGGAGGGGCACAACCACGGCATGCCCAGAATGTGGCTCAACCGCACTAGGGGCTCCCGATTTTGTAATTTCTCTTTTCTTACTTTCTGGACTCCACTATTCGGAAGGCCTGTCCGGTAGTACAACCGCCGAACACACGATGCAACAGCCAGGGAGACAACGAGCCACGTTGAATGTCCAGGTGGTCTCTATAACGAGCTAAATACCTGTCTTACTTAAAGTCTCACAGCTTTCCCCTAGAGAGGGACATGTCAAATAATCTCATCTCTTGCTTATCGCACTATTTGTATCGTTCTGCTCTCATAGCAACCCTTTAATAAACAATATTTAGCTCTTGTCTATTATTGCATTTTCTTACATATGTTCAGTTTTGACATTATGCAACCGTACACTTTGGTACGGCCAATACACCAGGGGCTTAATTACTCCAGAATATGGTGTGAGAAGACCGAACACTCTCATGAGTGCGGCACCCCGAACTTATAACATTATATGCATCGGCTCCGAATCATGTCTTGGGTCAATAGTTGGGTTTGCCTGGCTCCCATGTTTTGGTACCTTACGTTCCGCTATATCGGCTAAGGTAGCGCTGGGAGAACTACTGCGATTGTGCCCCAGTTGAGCTGGGTTAACACCTCAGTAGAGAAAGCTAAAACTGACTGTCATGATAGGGTGAGAGCCGGTCGCTGTTCGCGAGGTTTTTCGAGTCCTTAAAGACTTATGCCGCTTAGAGTGAGGAGCTGGCTTTGTCCGGCCTAGGCGTGGATAGCGCCCCGAACTCGGTCTTCTGAATACTAGGGGCTTCGCTGAAATTTAAAATTATAGTATTCTATGGCTAAGTGAGAGTGATAAATCATTATAAGTCTGATTGCCTTGTTCGTTATGCTGAGCGCCTCCCTCGAAGGACCCAAGAATGGGAACAAGAGTGCTCAGGTTTATCCCCAACACCCCAGCACTCGTGGCATGGGGGCAGAAGCCGACGACTTGCATCTCTCGGATTTAATAAACGACCGCACAGAAGGTAATATTTTAAATTCAAAAAGCGTTGCTTAGCGCATATGAACAAGTTTTCAGCGCACAGGATAAACACGAGCGAGTTTACTCAAAAATTACATCCCTGGTACATTCATTCGCCACAAGGCGGACACCCTTCAGGACGCCCTCATAATACATCTCGGGCCTGCGATGCTCCTTCCCCTCCCGTGGCCCTTCTGTCACCAGCTTCTCAGCATCCAGCTTGCCCCAGTGCACTTTAGCATGGGCAAGAGCCCTACGGGCGCCTTCGATGCATACGGAGCGCTTGATGACTTCAAGCCGCAGACAAGCATCCACCAGCCGCCTCACCAGCCCAAAGTACCTCTCAGGAAGGACCTCCCCCGGTCACAGCCGGCCTATAAGGCCCTTCATGGCCTGTTCGGCCACCTTATGGAGCTTGACCAGCTGCTTCAGCTGGTCGCTCAAGGGCACCGGGCGTCTGGCCTCAGCATACTGGGACCAGAACACCTTCTCTGTCGAGCTCCCTTCTTTGGCTCGGTAGAATGCGGCGGTGTCGGACACACTGCGGGGCAGATCTGGGAATGCTCCTGGAGAGCTCCGGATTCGGGTAAGTAACACGTAATTCACTTTCACATGCTTGCTTTGCATAAAGAATGCCTTACCCGCTGCTATCTTTTTCATTGCCTCAATCTCCTGGAGGGCTTTTTGGGCTTCGACTTTGGCGGATTAGGCACTTTCAAGTGCCGAGGCAAGCTCGGACTCTCGCGTCTTTGAGTCAAGCTCCAAATTCTCGTGTTCCTTCACGAGAGCATTGAGCTTTTGCCGCACCTCCGCCACCCGCGCCTCTTGTTTCTCTCACTCGGTGCGCTCCATGGCCGCACTATCTTCAGCCTTGGACAGCGCTTCCTTCAGGGCCGCCACCTCGGTTGTGGCCCCTGTCACATTCACGTTGGTCCTGTCACTATTTGCAACCATGTATTTTTATACACCTGCATAAGGTACTACCTACCTTCCTTGTCCTCGAGCTGATTCTTGGCAAGGCCGAGCTCGTTCTTGGACCGCTCGAGGCTCTGCTTCAATGCATCGACCTCTGCAGTCAGTGCGGCAGAGGTCAGCAGCGCGACCTGCATTCCCATATTGACATTTTTATGTTAGACTCCTGTGTATATACTTTTAGATCCTCAGTCCGGCTTTTCTTTCCGAACACCAAACTGAGCATCAGGGGCTACTGTCTATGCAGTAACATTTTTACATGTTTTAAATACATACCTCGAAGCCTGTTAGAAGGCTGGCACAGGCTTCTATCAGCCCGCTCTTGGCGGACTGAACCTTCTCGATCACCACACTCATAATAGTGCGGTGCTCCTCGTCGATGGAGGCGCCGTTAAGAACCTCCAGCAAATTGTCCGGCGCCTCCAGTTGGATGGAGGCCGCCAGCATCGTAGGCTTGCCCTTCTTGCGAGGGGGCTGCCTGCCGGACTCTGGAACCACTGAAGGTTCCGGTGCGGTGTCCGGACCAAGGCCGGACTTAGATCCCTCCGGGGTTTTATCCCCTTTGGGCCTGGAGTCCGGGAGGTCGCCTTGCTGCGTCTCTAGGATCGCCTCCTCCTGGCTCAGCCCCTTTTGGGACTCCACCTCGGCTTCGTCCGTAGGGCAGGGGGAGGAAGCCATCGGGAGTGAAATACTATTCATATCCGACGAGTCCAGGGAGCCACTCGACGAATCGTTGAGCTGAGCCTTGGGCGGACTGCATGATTATATTCGTCAGAAGGTACTGTGCAATAAAGGAATGCCGTGAGTTATTCTGGTATCCGGATACTTACGATTTTGCCAGGGGCTTGGCCCTGGATGGCCACTCCTCTTTGCCGTCTTCGACCTTGGAGGCGTAGTCCGGGAGAAGGGTCTTCCCCTTCTTGGACCCTCCGGCCTCCCCAGTCAGGGCGGACTTCCTTTTCGTGCCTCCCCCGCTGGAGGGGGAGAGGCTTCTTCTTCCTCCTCCTCATCTTGGAAGGAGGAGTGCGCTTTGGGGTCGTCGGGCGATGAGTCCGACACCACCAGTCGCCGGGAGCTCCTTCGAGTTCCCGTGTCCTTCTTCTTGGCCTTCTTCTCCGGCACCACGTGGGGTGCCGGGACCAGCAGCTTCGTCAAGCGTGCGTCTGCTGGGCCTTTGGGCAAGGGAGATAGACAGTCGATCTGTCCGGCCTTCTTCTGCCAGTCCTGTTAAAGGAATGGGAGTTTAGATCCCGCATAGAGTCAAACTATGAAAAACAAATACCCTGTAATGGGTAAACTAAGCTTACCGCGCTGGCTTGGCTCTTCGCGTAGAATCCGCGATCCTCGGTAGTGGGAGGGTGAACCTCGGAGCTCTTGAAAAGCACCTTCCAAGCATCTTCGTGCATTGTGGAAGAGCCTGGACAGAGTTTAGTGCTGGGCCGGGTCGAATTCCCACAGATTAAAAGCCCGCCGTTGACACGGGAGGATCCGGCGGAAGAGCATGACCTGGACTACGTTGATGATTTTAACCTTCTTGTCCATCAGGTTCTGGACGCAGGTTTGGAGTCTGGTCGCCTCTTTCGGATTACCCCATGACAGGCCCGTCTCTTTCCATGAGGTGAGCCGCGTGGGGATGCCAGATCGGAACTCGGGGGCCGCTGCCCATTCAGGGCACGCGGCTCGGTGATGTAGAACCACCCCGATTGCCACACTTTGATGGTTTCCACAAAGGAGCCCTCGAGCCATGTGAAGTTGGCCATCTTGCCCACCATGGCGCCTCCGCACTCCGCTTGTCGGCCGCCCACAACCTTCGGCTTGACATTGAAGGTCTTCAGCCATAAGCCGAAGTGGGGCTGGATGCGGAGGAAGACCTCGCACACGACGATAAACGCCAAGATGTTGAGGATGAAGTTCGGGGCCAGGTCGTGGAAATCCAGGCCGTAGTAGAACATGATCCCCCGGACAAATGGGTGAAGAGGAAAGCTCAGTCCGCGGAGGAAATGGGGGAGAAATACGACCCTCTCATGGGGCCTGGGGGTGGGGATGAGCTGCCCCTCATCTGGGAGCCGGTGCGCGATGTCGTTGGACAAGTATCCGGCTTTCCTCAGCTTTTTGATTTGCCCCTCCGTGACGGAGGAGGCCATCCACCTGCCTCCCGCTCCAGACATGATTGGAGAAGGTTGAGGTGGGAAGTGCGGACTTGGGCGCTGGAGCTCGAGTGCGCAACAATGGATAAGCGAAGGAAGAGGAAGGCGTAGATGGAAAGGGTGGATCCGTATCCCCTTATATGGGCGGCCGAAACTGCGTGCCCCCACCAGCCTAGCAAAACTCGCTTATCTCCCAAGTGCCGTGATTAATGGCGCGGTTGGGTTACCCACGCCCGTATTGATGAGAATCCCGGAATAAGGGGACACGATCTCTGCTTTGACAAGACATGCCAAGGAAACCGCCTCGCTAAACACACTAAGGTGGGACAGTAAAACGATTCGAATAAAGGTTTGGCTGTGACATGATGTCACACTATGGAATACGTCAGCAGATTATATTTGTGTGAATATTATTCTCTGTATGGTGGTATGTGGAAATTATTTTGCAGAGCCGGACACTATCCTTGTGTTCAACATCTTCTATGAAGTATTCGGAGGGGGAACCCGCCTTGCAATGCCGAAGACAATTTGCGCGTCGGACTCGTCATCATTGAAGCCTCGTTCAGGGGCTACTGAGGGAGTCCTGGATTAGGGGGTGTCCGGATGGCCGGACTATGACCTTTGGCCGGACTCCCGGACTATGAAGATACAAGATTGAAGACTTCGTACCGTGTCCGGATGGGACTTTCCTTGGCGTGGAAGGCGAGCTTGGCGATACGATATGTAGATCTCCTCCCATTGTAACCGACTCTGTGTAACCCTAGCCCTCTCCGGTGTCTATATAAACCGGAGAGTTTTAGTCCATAGGACGAACAACAATCATACCATAGGCTAGCTTCTAGGGTTTAGCCTCTCTGTTCTCGTGGTAGATCTACTCTTGTACTACCCATATCATCAATATTAATCAAGCAGGAGTAGGGTTTTACCTCCATCAAGAGGGCCCGAACCTGGGTAAAAACATCGTGTCCCTTGTCTCCTGTTACCATTCGCCTAGACGCACAGTTCGGGAACCCCTACCCGAGATCCGCCGGTTTTGACACCGACAGGGGGTGAATAGGCGCTTTAAAATAATTACAGTTTAGGCTTGAACAAATACGGAATAAAACTAGTGTTTAATTTGTCAAGAAAAAAATCTAACACAACTAGGCTCACCTATGTGCACCAACAACTTATGCTAAGCACGATAAATAACTAAGTGATAGCAAGATATATATCATGAAACACTATGGCTATCACAAGGTAAAGTTCATAAGTAGAGGGCTCGGGTAAGAGATAACCGAGGCATGCGGAGACGATGATGTATCCCGAAGTTCACACCCTTGCGGATGCTAATCTCCGTTTGGAGCAATGTGGAGGCACAATGCTCCCCAAGAAGCCACTAGGGTCACTGTAATCTCCTCACACCCTCGTACAATGTAAGATGTGTGATCCACTAAGGGACCCTTGAGGGCAATCACCGAACCCGTACAATTGGCAACCCTTGGGGGCGGTCACGGAATCCGTACACTTTGGCAACCCTTGTGGGTGGTCATCATAACCCGTACAAATTGCTCGGGCAATCTCCACAACCTAATTGAACACCCTGGCGCTTTACACCATAATCATTGAGCTTCGAGACATCACCAACCTTCTAGGGCGGCCAAGCACCCAAGATGAATAAGCTCTAGGGTACCAAACACCCAAGAGTAATAAGCTTCTCCACTTTTCACTTCCACGAATCACCGTGGAGAACTCAAACCGATGCAAGAATGCAATGGCAAGAACACACGAAGTGGTCAAGTCCCTCACTCCCAAATCCCACCAAAGAAACAAAAGCTATGGAGGAATATAAGAGGAAGAACAAGGAGATCACCAAGAACTCCAAGATCTAGATCTAAGGGGTTCCCCTCACATTGATGAGAAAGTGATTGGTGGAAACGTAGATCTAGATCTCCTCTCTCTTTTCCCTCGAGAACTAGCAAGAATCATTGGAGGGATTGAGAGATAGCAAGCTCGAAGAAGGTCAACAATGGGGCAAACACATGAGCTAAACAATAAGGTCCATTGGGGAAGAAGACCCCCTTTTATAGGTGGGGGGAAATCCAACCGTTATGCCCTCTGCCCATGCACAAGTGATACTACCGCCCTCAGGAGTGGTACTACCACTTTAGGCGGTAGTACCAGAAGGTGCCGCGGTACTAAGTTGGTTGACAGAGCGGTAGTACCGCACGAAGAGGTACTATTAGGCTGTATTACCACCCTAGTACCATGAAAGTTGTGAGGAACTACAGAAGCAGAAAGATAAGTGGAAGTGCAAGCGGAGATAAAATGCGGCAGTACCGGACAAGCCCAGGGCTACAACAAGAGTTTGCGGTAGTGAGATAGAAGTGTGAGCCGTAGTTCCGCTTGAGAGGTAATACAGTTTGCCACTACCGCCCTGCGACCACTAAAGCGTCTAGTAGCCCGAAAACAAGTAGTAGTGCCTGCGATGCACTACGGAAGTACCGCACAAGCGGTACTACGCCTACCTAATACGTCCATTCTGCATCATGTTTTACTATTGTCATTTATAGTGTTTTCATTCAATATAACACTTTGTGGAGTAATTCTAATGTCTTTTCTCTCAAAATATGCAAGGCTTACACAAAGAGGGAGATTACCGACAGCTGGAATTCTAGACCTGAAAAAGCTATGTCAGACATACCTATTCTGCACATTTCCAAATTAGTTAAAATTTTAAAGAGAAATATTTTCGAATATATAAGAATTATTGGAGAAAGAAATACCAGAGGGGGCCACCCAGGTTCCCACTAGGCACTAGGGCGCGCCTGCCCCTCTGGCACGCCTTGGTGGGTAGTGGGGCCCCTGGCCGGCCTCCAGTGCCCATCTTTTGGTACATAAGCCCATTTAGCCTAGAAAAACTAAGCAGAGGACTTTCGGGACGGATCACTATTGTCTCGAGGCAGAACTTGGACAGGAGCACTTTTGCTCTCCGGCGGAGCGATTCCGCCGGGGATACTTCCCTTCGGGAGGGGGAAATTGAAGTCATCGTCATCACCAACAACCCTCTCATCATGAGGACCAATCGTCATCAACATCTTCACCAGCACCATATCATCTCAAAACCCTAGTTCATCTCTTGTGTTCAATCTTTGTATCAAAACCTCAAATTGGTACCCATGGGTACTAGTAGTGTTGATTACATCATGGAGTTGATGCTAGTCAGTTTATTTGGTGGAAGATTATATGTTCAGATCTATTATGCTATTTATTATCCCTCTGATCTTGAGCATGAATATGATTTGTGAGTAGTTGCTTTTGTTCTTGAGGACATGGGAGAATTCTTCTCATAAGTAATCATGTGAATTTGGTATTTGTTCGATATTTTGATGATGTGTATGTTGTGATTTGGTGTTATGTGAACGTCGACTGCATGACACTTCACCATCTTTGGGCCTAAGGGAATGCATCGTGGAGTAGTTATTAGATGATGGGTTGCTAGGCTGATAGAAACTTGAACCCTAGTTTATGCGCTATTCCGTAAGCGGCTGATTTGGATCCATATGTTTAATGTTATGGTTAGATTTTATCTTAATTTTTCTTTTGTAGTTGCGGATTCTTGCGAGAGGGGTTAATAATAAGTGGGACGCTTGTTCAAGTAAGAACGAAAGCCAAGCACCAGTCCACCCACATATCAAATTATCAACGTAGCGAACGCGAATCAAACCAACATGACGAACGTGACTAGATGAAATACCCGTGTGTCCTCGAGAACATTTTACTTATTATAAGAAAGCATTCTGGCCTGTCCTTTATACAAAAAGGATTGTCCTACCTTGCTGCACCTACTTTTACTATTGTTACTTATTACTTGTTACAAATTACATTGTTATCAACCTACTTGTTACCGATAATTTTAGTGCTTGCAGAAAATACCTTGCTTACTTGTCATTTACTTCTGCTCCTCATTGGGTTCAACACTCTTACTTATCGAAAGGACTACGATTGATCCCCTATACTTGTGGGTCATTAAGGATCTTTTCTGGTGCCATTGCCGGGGAGTAAAGCACTTTTGGTGCGTGGAAATTGGCAAGGGAAAAATTTATATTACATGCTGAAATTAACTATTACTTGCTACTATGGAAAACAATCCTTTCAGGGGTTTGTTCGGGGTATCTTCACCTTGACTAGAAGCACAAAGAGTTGCTCCTCAACCTACTTCACCTACTGAAAATATTTGTTATGAGATTCTTTCGGGTATGATAGAGAAACTACTAGCTAATACTTATGCAGGAGACGAAACACTACATCCTGATATGCACCTAATCTATGTGGATGAAGTTTGTTGATTATTTAAGCTTGAAGGTTTACCCGGAGATGAGGTTAATAAGAAGGTTTTCCCTCTATCTTTGGGGGGGGGGGGAGGCATTGACATGGTATAGGCTATGTGATGATATTTGAGCTTGGGACTGGAATCGATTGAAATTGGAATTTCATCAAAAGTTTTATCCTATGCATCTAGTTCATCGTGATCGGAATTATATATATAATTTTTGGCCTCGTGAAGGAGAAAGCATCGCTCAATCTTGGGAGAGGATTAAATATATGATGTATACATGCCCCGATCATGAGCTCTCAAAGGAAGTTATCTTACAAAAAATTTATGCTCGGCTTTCTCATAGTGATCGAACCGTGTTGGATTCTTCTTTGACTGTCTCTTTTATGAAGAAAACTATTGAATTTAGATGGAACCTTCTGGAAATAATTAAATGCAACTCCGAAGATTGGTAACTCGACAAAGGTAATAAGTTAGGTATAACACTTTAGTTCGATTGTGTTAAATATTTTATGGATACTGATGCTTTTCAGAAGTTTAGCAGTAAATATGGACTTGAAGCTGAGATAGTAGCCTCTTTTTGTGAATCATTTTCTACTCATGTTGATCCCACAAAGGAGAAATGATTTAAATATCATCCACTTATTAAAGAAAAGATTGAGGAGCCAGTTATAGTTAAAGATGAAACAATCATTTACAATGTTGATCTAGTTGTGCCTACCACTTATATTGAAAAAAACCACCTTTTCTTGTTAGGATAAAGGAACATGCTAAAGTTTCAACCATGGTTAACAAAAGTAATATTAGAACACCTAGATCTTCTGAACAAATTAAAGTAGAACCTAGTATTGCTATGGTTAAAGATCTATTGGTCGATAATATTGATGGGCGTGTTATTTATTTCTCTGATGAAGCTACTAGAATTGCCAAACCTGATGCTAAAGATAAGAATAAGCCCGTCGTTGGCATCATTGTTGTTTCAGTTAAAATAGGAGATCATTGTTATTATGGCTTATGTGATTTGGGCGCTAGTGTTAGTGCTATTCCTTTTACTTTATACCAAGAAACTATGAATGATATTGCACCTGCTGAAATAGAAGATATTGATGTTACTATTAAGCTTGCCAATAGAGATACTATCACACCACTTGGGATTGTTAGAGATGTTGAAGTCTTGTGTGGGAAAATAAAATACCCTACTGATTTTCTAGTTCTTGGTTCTCCACAAGATGATTTTTGTCCCATAATATTTGGTAGACCTTTCTTGAACATTGTTAATGCTAAGATAGATTGCAATAAAGAAATTGTCTGTGTCAATTTTGGTGTTGTGTCTCATGAGTTTAATTTCTCTAAGTTTCATAGACAACCTCATGATAAAGAATTGTCTAGTAAGGATGAAATAATTGGTCCTGCTTCTATTTCCGTACCTCCTACTGATCCGCTAGAACAATATTTGCTAGACCATGAAAATGATATGCACTTGCATGACAGAAATGAAATAGATATTTTTTGATTAACAACCTATTCTTAAACACAACTTGATTGTTGAAACTCTAGGAGGCCCTCCTACACCCAAAGGTGACCCTGTGTTTGAATTAAAACTATTGCCTGATACTTCGAAATATGCCTATCTTGATGAGAAGAAGATATATCCTGTTATTATTAGTGCTAACCTTATAGGGCATGAAGAAACGAGTTTATTAAAAACTTTGAGAAGCACCATGCTGCTATTGGATATACTCTTGATGATCTTAAGTGCCTCAGTCCCACTCTCTGTCAGCACAAGATTAATATGGATCCCGGTTCTAAATCAGTTATTGATCATCAACGATGATTAAATCCTAAGATGAAGTAAGTGGTAAGAACTGAAATACTAAAGCTTCTGGAAGCAGGTACAATTTATCCTATAGCTGGTAGTAGATGGGTAAGTCCTGTTCATTGTGTCCCTAAGAAAGGAGGTATTACTGTTGTTCCTAATGATAAAAATGAACTTATTCCACAAAGAATTATGATTGTCTATAGAATGGTAATTGATTTTGGAAAATTAAACAAAGCCACTAAAAAAGATCATCATACTTTGCCTTTTATTTATCAAATGTTAGAAAGATTATCTAATCACACACACATTTGCTTTCTTGATAGATATTCTGGTTTCTCTGAAATACCTGTATCGCAACCTGATCAAGAGAAAACCACTTTTACTTAGGGATGGCACCCGCTAGGTTTGGGTACGGGTGGAGCCACCCCATACCTTTACCCGTATCCCCAAACCTTACCCATCACCTGTACCCATACCCATCAACGGGTAAATTTTTTTCCCATACCCGTCACCCGAGAGTAAATGGGCACCTGTGGGTAAATTTACCCATATTTGCAACACATCAGTTTGAGCATTACATAGTCATGAAGAAACGACTTATAATAATAATTTATAAACAACAACACTTCATGATAGCAACACATACTCATAACAGTAGCATATTCTGATGAACAACAACTCTTATTTGTAAAAAACAACACAAAGTAATAAACTGATAAAAACCAGCACATGGTCATACCGTTTAATTTCAAAAACTCACAAGTCATGACAAAATATAGAGGTAATTTGGCCATACATAAGACCACACAATAAGAATTATGATAAAGTTTTGGCACCATAAGAAGTTCAACCAAAATAATCTCGAGCAATCTAACAATAGCAAAACTAAGATCGTGGTGCAACAATTTATTCTTCTTGACGACGACCCGACGAGACCATGCCTCCACATCTCAATTCTCAAAGGGCCACGCCTACTTGGAAACATGAATACATTAACTTTACACACGTAGTGCTCGTCGTTATTTCGCTGAGCAATAACTCGACATGATCCCTCTTTTTGAAACTTCATGGTTCAGTTAAGACTTAAGAAGCTTGCAATGACATACAGAAAATCGTATTCATCACTATAATGATATAATATGTGGATAAATAATATTATAGGCCTATTTATCATATTATACGCAAGTACATGGGTACACGGGTATGGGTTATACTGAACCATACCTGTACCCACTGAACCCGATGGGTTTCAAATTTTCCTATTGATGTACCCATGTGTATTTTTTTGACCCATACCCTTGCCCACCGGGTACGCGGGTAACGGGTACCCATTGCCATCCCTACTTTTACTTGCCCGTTTGGAACTTATGCTTATAGACGTATGCCTTTTGGTTTATGCAATGCACTTGCTATCTTTCAAATATGCATGACTGCTATATTCTCTTACTTCTGTGAAAAGATTGTTGGGGTTTTCATGGATGATTTTTCTGTTTACGAAACTTCTTTTGATGATTGCTTAAGCAACCATGATCGAGTTTTGTAGAGATGTGAAAAAAGTAATCTTGTCTTGAATTGGGAGAAGTGTCACTTTATGGTGAATGAAGGTATTGTCTTGGGGCACAAAATTTCTGAACGAGGTATTGAGGTGGATAAAGCTAAAGTTGATGCAATTGAGAAAATGCCATGTTCTAAAGATATTAAAGGTATAAGAAGTTTCCTTGGTCATGCTGGTTTCTATAGGAGATTTATTAAAGACTTTTCTAAAATTCTAAGCCTCTTACTAATCTCTTGCAAAAAGATATTCCATTTGTTTTTTATGATGATTGTGTAGAAGTCTTTGAAACACTTAAGAAAGCCCTAACTTCTGCACCTATTGTTCAACCACCTGATTGGAACCCGCCTTTTGAATTATGTGTAATGCTATTGATTATGTTGTTGGTGTTTTTCTAGGCCTCTTACTAATCTTTTGCAAAAAGATATTCCATTTGTTTTTATGGTGATTGTGTAGAAGCCTTTGAAACACTTAAGAAAGCCCTAACTTCTACACCTATTGTTCAACCACCTGATTGAAACCCGCCTTTTGAAATTATGTGTGATGCTAGTGATTATGTTGTTGGTGTTGTTCTAAGACAAAGAGTTGATAAGAAATTAAATGTTATCTATTATGCTAATAAAACTCTAGATAGTGCTCAAAGAAATTATGCTACTACTAAGAAAGAATTTTTAGCGGTTGTGTTTGCTTGTCATAAATTCAGATCTTACATAGTCGCTTCTAAAGTAATTGTTCACACTGATCATGCTGCTATTAAATATCTTATGGAAAAGAAAGATGCTAAACCTAGACTCATTAGGTGGGTTCTTTTGTTACAATAATTGGACTTGCATATGAGTGATAGGAAGGGAGTTGAGAATCTCATAGCTGATAACTTGTCTAGGTTAGAAAATATCCTTGATGACCCACTACCTATTGATTATAGCTTCCTCGATGAACAACTAGCTGTCATAAATGCTTCTTGTAATACTCCTTGGTATTTAGACTATGCTAATTATATTGTTGCTAAATTCATACCACCTAGTTTCACATACCAACAAAAGAAAAAAATATTCTTTCATTTAAGACATTACTTTTGGGATGACCCACATCTTTATAAAGAAGGACTAGATGGTATTATTAGACGTTGTATACCTGAGCATGAACATGAACAAATCCTATAGAAATGTCACTCCGAAGCCTATGGAGGACACCATGCGGGAGATAGAACTGCACACAAGGTATTACAATCTGGTTTTTATTGGCCTACTCTTTTCAAGGATGCTCGTAAGTTTGTTTTATCTTGTGATGAATGTCGAAGAATTGGTAATATTGGTAGATGTCAGGAAATGCCTATGAATTACTCACTTGTTATTGAACCATTTGGTGTTTGGGGCTTTGATTATATGGGACCTTTTCCTTCCTCTAACGGGTATACACATATTTTGGTTGTTGTTGATTATGTCACTAAGTGGGTAGAAGCTATTCCAATGAATAGTGCTGATCATAACACCTCCATTAAAATGCTTACAAAGATTATTTTCCCAAGGTTTGGGGTCCCTAGATATTGAATGACTGATGGTCGTTCACATTTTATTCATGGTGATTTTCGTAGATTGCTTGCTAAATATGATCTCAACTATAGAATTGCATCCCCTTATCACCCTCAATCTAGTGGTCAAGTTGAGTTGAGCAATAGAGAAATAAAGTTAATATTGCAAAAGATTGTCAATAGATCTCGAAAGAATTGGTCTAAGAAACCTGATGATGCACTTTGGGCTTATAGAACTACTTATAAAAATCCTATGGGTATGTCTCCATATAAAATGGTTTATGGAAAAGCTTGTCATTTGCCTCTTGAGTTAGAACATAAGGCATATTGGACAATTAAAGAACTCAATTATGACTTCAAACTTGCCGGCGAAAAGAGGTTATTTGATATTAGCTCATTAGATGAATGGAGAACCCAAGCCTATGAAAATGCCAAATTGTTCAAACAAAAAGTTAAAAGATGGCATGACAAAATAATCCAAAAGCGGGAATTCAAAGTGGGTGAGTATGTTCTATTGTAGAATTTTCATTTTAGATTTTTTGCAGGAAAACTCCTCTCTAAGTGGGAAGGACGATATATCTTTAAAGAAGTTTATCGCTCTGGAGCTATTAAGATCAATAATGCCAAAGGCACAAATCCGAAGGTGGTCAATGGACAAAGAATTAAACACTATATTTTAGGTACACGTATTAATGTTGAAGCTAACACTATTCAAACCATGACACTGGAGGAATACATAAAAGAGATCTTTCAGAACACTCCAGAACACTGAAAAGGAAGAGCTATGTCATAAGGTAAGTAACTGACTCCAAAAATTCCGTAAAAATATTTTCTATCAGTTTTGGAATATTAGAAAAAAATAAGAAACACCCGAGAAGGCAACCCAGGTGCCCACTAGGCACCAGGGCGCGCCTGCCCTCCCTGGTACGCCCTGGTGGGTAGTGGCCCCCTCAGAAACCTTCCCGACTCTATTTTCCTCTAGGTTACTTGTTTTGCAAGATAAAAAATCTTTATGTATACTCCCGGACGTTTTGACCACCGTATCACGGAGAAATCCTCTGTTCTTGTTTCATGCTATTTTTCTCGCAGCTTTGAAAGTATATCGTCACAAGATTCAGATGGAGAGAGCTATGTTTCCCACTATGTTGCAGATCCAAGGATCTTTGGGGATATCTATCCCTACCTATGGTCCACAGATGAGGAGGAAGATAACGACTTGGAGGAGACAAAGGATGCCAGCTTCAATGAAGATGAAGATCCACTACCTCAACCTGGAGATATGCACGTGTAGTTCAAGAAGTCAAGTCTCCCAAACGGAGTAAACAAATCTAAGATCCAATTTATCCCATCCAGTTTTCTGTTGGAAAGCAAGGAGGCATTATGCAAAAAGATATTGAAGCTTGGGCAAGAAAACAATGATTTGAGGGACGAAAATGTTATCCTCAAATGTAGGCTGGAGAAGAAGAATGCCACTTCATCATCACAACCACCATCATCACCAAAGAAGGAGACTTGAGTACACGGGTATGGGCACTCCCCTTGGCTTGTGCCAAGAATGAGGGAGGTGCCCCGGTATCGTATCACCATCACTTTTATTATCTTTACTATGTTAGTTGGATCCTTAGTAATTTCGTGATTTAGTAGAATAGAATTTTAGTATGATCTATTTTCAAGTGTTAGTTTCTTGATCTATCTATCTATGTAATCGAGTGAGAGTTATGTAATAGATATTAGTTTCAGTTTTTGCTTCTTTACTTTTATGTTTCAATCAAAATAAAGAAAGTAATGAAAAAGATCGTATGCCATTCTCATGGAAGGTAATGACATGACATAAGAAAGAGTGTAAGTAGTAAAATTTATTGAAAGTTGACAAGCATAGCATTGATCAATGATGCAATTCATGGAAGAAATTAATAAGGGAAGAGAAGATTCACACGCAAATATACCATCTTGGACATCTTCTATGACTGTGAGTCCCCATTAATTATTTTATGTCAAATTGTTGACGTTGGACAAGGAAGACAATGTAATGATTTATGTTTGTTCATATTCACATAGAAGTTATATTGTCATAGATCCTCCAACATGCGGTGCTTACCCAATATCTTTGCTAGCCAAAAATCCGCACCAAGTAGAGATACTACGTGTGTATCCAAAAACCTTAAACCCAATTTCAAGTTATGAGAGTCCACTATACCTACCTATGGATTGAATAAGTTCCTTCAAGTAAGTTGTCATCATCGGTGCATAAGGATAAAAATTGCTTCTAAATATGTATGATCTTTTAGTGTAAGGGAATATAAGCATTGTACGAACTTGTGATGATAAAATAATAAAACCGATGGACTGCATAATAAAGGTTGCTATCACAAGGGGCAATATAACATGACATTCTTTTGCACTAAGAGCTTGTGCATCCAAAAATAAAAAGCGCATGACAACCGCTGCTTCTCTGTACGAATGGCATGTCCTTTATTTTTATGTATTTACTTTTTATGCAAGAGTTAATAGTATTCTCTTCTACTCCTTTTTATTTTTGTCTTTTGCAAGCATCATGTGGTGGGGAAAGATCTAGGCACATATACCCAGTTGAATATGAGTGATCATGAGTTATTATTGTTGACATCACCCTTGAGGTGAATATGTTGGGAGGCAAAATTATAAGCCCCTATCTTTCTATGTCTCTGGCTAAAACCTTTTGATCCATATATATGGTATGAGTGTTAGCAATCATAGAATACTAAATGATAGTTGAGTATATGGGCTTGCCAAAAGGCTCCGACACGAGACCCTTCCTTAAAATATGATGAATTGCAGTTGCACTGTTGACTGAGAACATAGTTTGTTAGTTTTCAAGGAAGTTTATTCCTTATACTTTGACGATTGTGATGAATTTTTACTTTCTCATGAGAAGATTTATGATAAAGTTTATTGCTGTTACAATTGCTACTATGTCCGTATTCTGGTTTTTATCGACACCTCTCTCTCTAAACATGTGGACATGATTATCGATATCGGCTTTCGCTTGAGGGCAAGCGAGGTCTAAGCTTGTGGGAGTTACGTCCATTTTGCATCATGTTTTCCTATTATCATTTATAGTGTTTTTTATTCAATATAACACTTTGTGGAGTAATTCTAATGCATTTTCTCTCATAATATGCAAGGTTTACACAAAGAGGGAGAATACCGGCAGCTGGAATTCTAGTCAGCTATATCAGAGATACCTATTATGCACATCTCCGAATAAGCTGAAATTTTCTGGAGAATTATTTTGGAATATATAAAGAATACTAGAGAAAATAAATACCGTAGGGGGTCACCCAGGTGCCCACTAGGCACGAGGGCACGCCCTGATGTGTAGTGGGACCCTTGCCAGCCTGTGGTGCCCATCTTCTGGTACATAAGTCCATTTGCCCTAGAAAAAAATAAGCAGAGGACTTTCGCGACGGAGCGCCGCCGTCTCGAGGCGGAACTTGGGCAGGAGCACTTTTGTTCTCCGATAGAGCGATTCCGCCGAGGATACTTCCCTCCGGGAGGGTAAAATCGAAGCCATCGTCATCACCAACAACCCTCTCATCATGGGAGGACCAATCTTCATCAACATATCCACTAGCAACATCTCATCTCAAAACCCTAGTTCATCTCTTGTGTTCATTATTTGTATCAAAACCTCAGATTGGTACATGTGGGTTACTAGTAGTGTTGATTACATCCTGTAGTTGATGCTAGTCGGTTTATTTGGTGGAAGATTATATGTTCAGATATATTATGCTATTTATTATCCCTCTGATCTTGAGCATGAATATCATTTGTGAGTAGTTGCTTTTGTTCTTGAGGACATGTGAGAAGTCTTGTCATAAGTAATCATGTGAATTTGGTATTCGTTCAATATTTTGATGATGTGTATGTTGTGATTCCCTTAGTGGTGTTATGTGAACGTCGACTACATGACACTCCACCATCTTTGGGCCTAAGGGAATGCATTGTGGAGTAGTTATTAGATGATGGTTTGCTAGAGTGACAGAAACTTGAACCCTAGTTTATGCGCTATTTCGTAAGGGGTTGATTTGGATCCATATGTTTAATGCTATGGTTAGATTTTATCTTAATGCTTCTTTCATAGTTGTAGATGCTTGCGAGAGGGGTTAATCATAAGTGGGAGGCTTGTTCAAGTAAAAACAGCACCCAAGCACCGGTCCACCCACATATCAAATTATCAAAGTAGCAAACGCAAATCAAACCAACATGATGAAAGTGACTAGATGAAATTCACGTGTGTCCTCGAGAATGTTTTAATCATTATAAGAATCTATTTCGGCCTGTCCTTTGCTACAAAAAGGACTGGACTACCTTGCTGCACCTATTGTTACTATTGTTACTTGTTACTTGTTACAAGTTACATTGCTATCAAGCTACCTGTTACCGATAATTTCAGTGCTTGCAAAAAATACCTTGCTGAAAACAGCTTGTCATTTCCTTCTGCTCCTCATTGGGTTTGACACTCTTACTTATCGAAAGGACTACAATTGATCCCCTATACTTGTGGGTCATCACTACCCAGGGCGGTAATACTACTAGTAAGCTTCAAAATATCCCAAGCAAAATAGATGGATGCAAGAAAACTAGAACAACCATAACTTCTGCAAATGAGCTCCGAATACAATGAACTCAAGCTTGTTGGATAGATGACGACAAGTACTATCAAACAACGATGTGAAATCTCCATCAGTGAAGAACCAACATAAACTCTATCATCGAAAACATCATAGAAGATGCATATGAACTCTGTTTTCGATGAACTCGAGCTTGTCATGAAGATGACTACTAGCTCAAAAAATCACACAGAGGAAACACCAAACAAGAACCAAGAAAGATGATGCAAGGATGCAATGGTTTGAGCTCTATACAAACGTTATGATCAAGCTAATCACTTAAGAGCCCCCCCTTGATAGTACGACAATAGATCCTATAACCCAGTCTCCCAATTACCATTGTGAGACTGGTAAAATAGAAAACCTATCAAGGGCAAACCTTTGCCTTGCGCATAGTCCACTTGAGCTAGATGATGATGATCTTGTCCTCCTCAAGTAGGACCTCCGTTCTTGATTGTGTTGGCTCGATGAAGACTAGTATATTTCCCCCCCATACTCCACCATGGGTGAGCCACTCTTCGACACATCTTCACAAGTCCATTGTCACCACAATGGACATCAAACTTCAAGCATATTCGTGATGCTCCACTTGAACTTGCACACCACAATCTTGATGATGATCATCACTTGATTTCATCCTCCATGGGTTGTATGAGATCTTCCTCTTGATGCAAGCCCATGGAAACATACCCAACCCCACATAGAACTCTCACGTAGGCCATGGACAATGCTTACCATATCATGGGATCACTTGATCCTTCTTGGTACAACTTCTATGCTTTGTGTGTTGATCAACTTGATTCACTCTTTGACTTACTCATGATCAACCTTGGATCGTTCTTCTCTCTGACCAATCTTTGGATAATTCCTTGAATAACACCTTGGTCATCACATAATATCCTTAAAACCAACAAATGGACTTCAAGAAATGCCTATGGACAAATCCTTCAAATATAACTCAAGGCAACCATTAGTCCATAAAGAATGTTATCGATTACCAAAACCACACATGGGGCACCATTCTCTTTCCCACGGGATCCCGATGGGAACCCTGCTTTTTCCCTTGACGAGAAAAGCATGAGCCAGATCGAGTTGAGGAAATCGAGCACATTATTTGGGTGCATTCCTTAGGGAGGGATCCCTACGCCGTTTCCCTGGGGAAATGTTCCATGCCCCAGGGGCCGGGGAGAGAAGCCACTGAAAGGCGACGATGGCCAAGATTTAGTCTTTCGTCTTCAAGATTCTCCGCCAGCGAGGTGTTTCCTTCTCTCCCCTTGTTCTCATGTGGACACCTGAGGTAGAGGGAACATGCCCCGCGTGGTGGGAGGGATCCCGTATGCACATGGAAATGTCTCCCTAGTGGTTTATTTCCCTGGTTTATCCCCCCCCCAACAACCAAATGAGGCCTTAGGGCATATCCAACGACAACCCACAAATTTCCTCCCGCATCCCTCCGCGGATAGGGGGGGACCAACCCATGGACATGGATGTGGGAGACCACCATCCGACGCTAGCCGCATACATTTTGACAACAACTCAAACTAATCGGACAAAATTTGATCAAACACGACTGGATTTCATATAAACACAGCTGAATTTCACATAAACATGATGGATTTCATTTAAACTTGACAGATTTCATCTATACATGACGAATTTTATTACGTTTACATCAACTAAGAGGAGCTCGTCTGTCTAGGTCTAAATGGTCGCTAGCGCCCGTTCCCCATGACCGGCCATGAACCAAGAGAACTAAAGCTTTGCCTTTTCCAGCTCCACCTTGGCGCTCTCCAGCTCTG
Organism: Triticum aestivum; assembly: GCF_018294505.1. Lineage (NCBI taxonomy): Eukaryota > Viridiplantae > Streptophyta > Magnoliopsida > Poales > Poaceae > Triticum > Triticum aestivum. Next base: position 526,099,028 of record NC_057810.1, on the reverse strand, counting down.
CCTCCATAACCCCCACCTTTGGAGGCCCGGAAAGTGAAGCTGTCCGCCTCTACATTGCCTCCAAGCAACTAATCGGCCGAAGATGCTTGGCCCATTAAGCTTGGCGTTGATGGGAGGGGAGGAGCGGTGGCCTTCCTAGGACCAGAGAAGTGGCGACCTACTGCGCACTACTCTTCCTTGCTGCCGATGGCGCCCGCGGACGTGCCGACTTCTTCGTGGTGGCGGCGGCGAGGCCTCAGCATTGTCCTCCTCCTCCTCGCCGGGCTCGCCGAACACCGCCTTACTCGCGCCGTCATACTCATTACCGGTGGCCGCCACCTCCGCCACCAACTGTCGGTACCCCTAGCGGGCGAGGCGGATCTCTCGGGCGGAGAGGTAGGACTCGAGCAGCGCCACCTACTCTGCCAGGTCCACATCCGGCGCGACCACCCTACCGGTGGCGACGTGCTCCTCCTCATGCAGATGCTCCTAGAGGAGGTTGACGTTGTAGTTGGTGTCAGCATGTGCCTCCCGGAACTACTCCCGCACCATGTCCATATAATGGGCACGTGCCTCGCCGATGGTCATGGTGTAATGCACTGCGTGAGGGTGGAGTGGAGGAGGAGGGTGCCGCGAAGGAAGAGGAGGGTGGCGCTGGCTCGTCGTCGGAGGTGTCCTCTATTTGCATGTCGTCGTTGGAGGCGTCCTCCGGCTGCCCGCCGACCTGACAGTCAATAACAATGGCGGCCAGCTCCTTCTTCTGCTCCGACTTAGCCCGTCCCAGAGAGATTTGGCGGCAAAGGGATCCATGGCAGGGAGTGGTGCAGAGAGGGATGACTATGGCGATGGCCGGGACATTGGGGTGGCGGTTTATATAGCACTGGTGGGTGGCACAGGGACAGATGGTTGGCGCCGGAGAAGACACCTCGGCAACCGTGTGCCATCAATGCAGGTGGCAGATGGACGAACGAGCGACTTGTGTCGTTTGAACGCGCGACAGTCATCTGTATAGGAAAGTGGTGTGGGTTGTGGTCTCTAGGCCGATGCGCTGCTTTAATGCCGTGCCAGTGAGCGGTCATGTCCGCTCTGGCCGGGCATGAATGCGGGCGCTGACGCTTGATACGTCCATTTTTTTGTAACATCCCAATTTTCAATTTGGACGTTATACATAGATCATCATATGCATATCGTATTTGATTTGCATTTGGTTGTGATCCTAGAAATCTTACGCAACTCAAGGACCCAAGGAGAGAGTTGGAGGTTTCATCAAATTTTCATATTTGAATTTACTTCAAATTTGAAAAGAGGATCAATTTGATTTTAATAATTTCTTTCCAATTATTTCCAACAATAAAAATAAATGAGAGAAGATAAAATGACTTCTTCAACAGAAGAGAAATATTAGAGAAGAAATTTTGAAATCAAATTATTATTTTATTTGCATTTTATTTGCTAATTTATTTGAATTAGAGAAAAAATGCATTTTTGAAAATTGCATTTAGTCCAGAAAAATGTTCATCATGTCCCAAATATTAGGTAGGGACGGTGAAAATTGTTTCTGGAATTTTTAGATTTTTTTAATGTTTTATTACGATTTTCTTCTTCGTGGAAATCAGTTTTTTAAGTTTCAGATCAAACTAGGCCGAAGACCCAGCCGGCCAACTCGCGCGCCACCGCCTTCCACGCGCCGTGACGTCGTGCCGTCGGGCCCCCTTTATAAGCGGAGCCCGCTGGCCCCTTCTCTCCCCAAAGCCACCGCCGGCCCATGCATCCACAGTCGCTGCCGCAGCTCCACCGCCACCCGCGCCGCGCCGCCGCCGCCTCGCGCCGCCGCCTCGCGTCGACGCCACTGCACGCTGCTGCTGCTGCCGCCGTCGCCCCGCGCCGCCTCCCGCTGGTGTCGCCTCGCCCGCGTTGCCGGAGCCGTCGCCGCCGCGATCCGATCTGATCCACCGCCGCCTGTTTTTTTCACGAACCGGTATAACCGTCGAAAACCTGTTCTGATTTTTTTAGGTTTTCTCGGTTTATTTTTTTAGACCGGTTTATTTTATTAGGTTAGTTTAATTAGCGAACATTCGTTCGTATAGATCTGTCAGTGAATGCTTTCGTTCATTAGTTTTTGTTAGAGAACGTTCGTTCCGTAGATTTTTATTTTTAGTTTTATTTTTGGCCATGGACCAATCCGCGAATAAGTTTTATCGCAATTTCGCCCTTGATCTTAAAACTAGCGTAACTTTTAGCTCATTTATCCAAATTAGATGAAACCAATGCCTAAATCTTTTTAACGATCTCTTCCTTCTAGCAAACCAACTTGAACATAATTTTGACGATTTAAAATTTGAGTTTATAGATTAGTAATTGATATTGTTTTGTTTGTATCTTCAGTTTCGTAACTCTGTTTAAGTTGTTTCTTGTTGCAAATTGTAACTAACCACATGTACATACTGCTAAGGTCTAATTCACATGAAAAATAATGCTGTTAAGTTTTGTTTTCTGTTTAGTTTAGTTGTTTGCTTGTTTCGAGTTTTATTTGGATCTTTTCTCGTTTTCTCTCTGTTTCATTTGAGTGATTGCTTATGTATGTTATTGTTTGTCTATGATAGATTATCCAGAGTGCGAAGCCTTTTACTACGAATCTCTAGAGTTTGCAGATTGTCAGCAAGGCAAGTTACACTTTGATGATACTCTTCTATACCTAGTTTTTTCTATGCATTATCCTCAAATATTTGCATGAGTAGGATTGGGAACATGTGGTTTGGTTGTAGTACTTGAGGTAGGACCTAATACCTTTTGATCACCCTGAGCATATACGTTATGCTCAATTATTGCTTAGCCATACTCGTAGATGGGGATTGGATTGTGATTCACATGGAAGTTATGAGAGTTATTAAACTTAGATAACATCAAGGTGGCAACTTTAATACACATCTGGGTGGATTGGTTGGGGCACCTGGAGAATCCAGTGTTTGTCCATTTGGGAAATCCTGGAGTACCCGTGTGACTTTTCCTCGGTTAGCCACCCAGGCTCAAAGGGATCATATGATATTTCATGCCTAGAAACTTCCGTGTGCAGCCACAAGCCATTATGGGCTCTGGCATAGTTGAGTAAGTTGTATGAGCTCTCGAAGCGGTGGACTAGCAAATGTAGGGGAAAGTAGGTGTACCAGTCTACCCGGAGTAGAGAGTTAATGCTTCAGAAAGACTATGTCTCAATCTTCCAATCATGGATGCGGTCGATTCTTGTGGGGAAAAGTGAGCAACCTCTGCAGAGTGTATAAACTAATCATAGTTAGCCGTGTCCCCAGTTATGGACATCTTGAGTATCTGGAATTTGATATTATTGTTGATCTCATCACCCTTAAATTAATTGAACTGGGTTTAATGATGATACTTGTTTAATTGGGATTTGAGTTGGAGGGACCTTATCAAATATTGGAACAACTTGGGAGTAGTTTAAATAAATTTATATTTTTTTGTAGGGAAAAACTAGCTTTATGCAAAATCATGAACTTAGAGCCTCCCCCAGCCAAATATTGCATGTAGATATAGTTCTCGCATTCATTGCTTTACGGTGTAACTCTGCCAGCATATTCAATGTGCTGACCTACACGGCTGCAACGTCTCATGTTGCAGACTACTTAGATGACAAATAAGGTGCGCTAGGTCGTTGTCATGCACTCAGCTATGCCGTTGGATTTGATGGACTCATTTACCTTTGACGCTTCCACAGTTATTTAGTTTAGATGGCCTTCAACCATTTTATTTATGTAATCATACTCTTTATGAGGACTCAATGTAATAAGTGTGTGATTGAACTCTATTATAATTCCTCGAGCACTGTGTGTGTCAGCATTACCAATCCAGGGATGACACTTAAGCACAGAGACTTCGGTCCATTGGGATCGGGGTCGCTACAAGATGGTATCAGAGCACACGCTGACTGTAGGACACGACCACTTGGATAAGCCACACGATTTCTCTTCTTTGCTCATTTCTAATTCTCCTCTATTTCTACTCTATAGATGGCAGACCCCAGGAACAAGTTCACTTAGCCGGATGACGACACCCCTTTGGGAAAACACTTGAAGGAAGTCCCTAAATACCAGAACATCGGATTACCAAGCTTCACTAGGACTTTCTCTACAACTTTACCTGAAGAGGAGCGCTGGAAGATCAAAGTCTGGGTACCTAGGAGGACATTTGCGCCAACAACGGAGCCCATTGATTTCTACCTGGACGCACCAAGCTGGAGTTTGGGAAAGAGCATGGCAGCCCACATCACCTTTGGACACATATATGAGGTGTATCACAAGGAGCTTGAAAACACCATCTATCAGATATGTGGACGCCGAGACGAAGAATGGGAGATGATTCATACCAGGAAGAATGGATCAATTACAGCTTACATTCAGGAGATGGGTGACCACATTCCCCGATACGAGAATCAACTATGCTTCAACATGAAGAAGATCAAGAAGCTGATGAAGAAGAATGTCGAGCTAGAAGAGGAACTCAAGTCAACACGCGATGGATATGAGGAACAAATTGCTGTACTACTGGAAAAGCATGATGATTTGAAGAGGAATCTAGGACTACCCGTGGAGAACCATAAGCGAGAACTTGCAAAGGAGATCCGTTCGGAGAACTACATCATCTTGGATGACACTGACACGGACAGTGATGCAAGTGATGATAGTGATGACAACTACGTTGATGAAGCTGGAGCAGATATCATGGACTCTTCCTTCGATCAAAATTTCTAGACGACCACCATATCACTAGTAGTATTCTTCCAAGTAGTTAGCATCAATCATTTTTAATCGTAGTTTAGATCCTTTGTGTGAACCTTGTGTGATACTGAATGAAATAAATTGATTGTATTTGCCTCATGTGCATATGGGTAGTGAATCTTTCTTAGACCTTATTCTACTTTGTTTTCTCACCCCTTCTAACCCATCAGATGCCTCCAAGGCGTGACAATGGATTCGTGTTTCCATCGGATCTCACCCAGTTGATCCAGCAGCAGAATGCCTTGATGCAGATGCTAGTTCAGAACCAGAACCAAGGCAATAACAACAATAACCCACCGCCACCGCCCCCTGTTGACAACCTAGCCCGTTTTCTGAGGTTGAATCCGTCGATGTTCTCTAGTAGCACCGAGCCGATTGTTGCAGATGATTTGCTCCGCAAGAATGGAAGAGAGCTGACCACTCCAGGATGCACATATGCGGAGAGAGTGCGCTTTGCCGCACATCAGCTGGATGGACCCGCAACATCTTGGTGGGAGAACTTCACCACCACTTACCCCATTGATACAGTTACATGGGATCAGTTTCAGCAGGCTTTCTGCACCGCCCATGTTTCAGCAAGAGCAATGAGCATGAAGAAGCGCGAGTTTCGCAACTTGCGCCAAGGGAGTTGTACAGTGGGACAGTATGTGGATGAGTTTAGCAAGTTAGCACGCTATGCCCTAGATGATGTCGCCACAGATGCCGCGAAGCAGGAGAAGTTTCTTGAGGCTAAGCATACTGTTGATGGTGGCAACTTTCAACAACTACCAGGAGCTGGTAGACAGGGCCCTCATGATAGAAGGCAAGCAACAACAGATTGATAACCGCAAGAGGAAGTATGGATAGGGAAGGTACACTTCTGGAGCTCAGCAGAAGCCCCGCTATTCCCTTACTCGGGAGGTCATACTCACAACCATGGAGTCCATAACCATGGAGGACATACGCACAATGGAGGTAGTTCACACAACCACAGTGGTCATAAGAATAGCAATAGGAACGGAGGAAGCAACAGCCAGAACCGTTCCAACCCCGCAACACCAGCCAAGAGGGATCTGAGTCACATTACTTGTTTCAAGAGTGGGAAGACCGGACATTATGCCACTGAATGTCCTGAAACAAAGAATGGAACTGGCAATGGAAGTTCTGCAAAGAAGCCCAACCCCTTCACCAAAGGTCAGGTGAACCACGTCAGTGTGGAGGAGATTAAGATTCAGCCCAACGCAGTTGTCGGTAAGTTTTTGATTAATGCATTTACAACACTTGTTCTTTTCAATACTACTGCATCTCCTTCATATCAAGGGGATTTGTGGACAAGTATACATTGCCAATAGTAGCCCTTAAGTCACCTATGTTAGTAAATTCCCCAAGAGCGGAGTATATTGCTAGTAGGAGATGCTATCAGTTGCCAGTATCCATAGGTAGACATGTTTTTCCCACCGACCTGATTGTCCTGGAGTCACAAGGATTGGATGTGATACTAGGCATGGATTGGCTATCCAAGTATGAGGGAAACATCGATTACACCAGTAAATCAATTCTTCTCACCACACCCGGAAGGAAAGAGGATCAAGTATGTGTCTAGGCAAGCACCGAGGAGGACTCAGGTGAATTCCTTATCTGGAGTTGTCCAGGAGGAAGTACCAGTGGTGAAGGATTATCCTGATGTATTTTCGTAAGAGTTATCATGCATGCCATCTGCTCGAGACATTGAGTTTTTGATTGAGTTATTGCCAGGCACCGGACCAATATCAAAGAGACCGTATTGGATGCCCACAAAAGATACGGAGGAAATTAAGAAGCAGATTAAGGAGTTACCAGAGAAAGGTTACATTCGACCAAGTTCATCACCTTGGGGAGCCCCATTGCTTCTAGTTGAGAAGAAGGATGGATCTTTGAGGATGGTTGTCGATTATTGTGCGCTGAATGAGGTTACGATCAAGAACAAATACCCTCTTTCGATGATCAATGATTTGTTTGACCAGCTACAAGGAGCTAAAGTTTTCTCCAAGATCGATCTTCGATCAGGTTATCACCAGTTGAAGATCCGAGAGCAGGATATACCTAAGACAGCTTTTACCATGAGGTATCGGCTATATGAGTATACAGTTATGTCATTTGGTTTGACTAATGCCCCTACTTATTTCATGAGTATGATGAACAAGGTGTTCATGGAGTTTTTGGATAAGTTTGTCGTGGTGTTCATTGATGACATATTGGTCTACTTGAAGAATGAAGAAGAGCATAAGGAACATTTGTGTTTGGTTCTCGAGAAGCTCAGGGTACATCAATTGTATGCCAAGTTCAGCAAATGCGAGTTTTGGTTGAAGGAAGTTGGATTTCTCGCACATGTTATATCCGGAGAAGGAATAGCAGTAGACCCTACCAAGGTTGCTTCTGTCACTAAATGGTTGGCACTCACCTCAGTTGGAGAGATCATAAGTTTTCTTGGACTCGCCGATTATTATTGGAGATTTATTGAGAATTTTTCTAAGATTGCGAAGCTCATGACAGAATTATTGAAGAAGGACACCAAGTTTAAATGGACTGAGGATTGTGAGGCCAGTTTTCACTAGTTGAAGAAACTTTTGGTTACAACCCCAATGCTGATTCTTCCAGACATACGCAAGGATTTCCAAGTATATTACGACGGTTCACGTCGAGGACTTGGAGGTGTGCTTATGCAGCATGGAAGAGTTGTTTCATATGCCTCACGACAGCTTCGACCTCATGAGTTGAATTATGCTACGCATGATTTGGAGTTAGTAGCTATAGTACATGCACTCAAGACATGGAGACACTTTCTCATCGAAAACCGTTGTGATGTATATACAGATCATAAGAGTTTGAAGTACATCTTCACGCAGAAGGAGTTAAACCTCAGGCAAAGGAGATGGTTGGATCTCATAAAAGATTATGATATGAGATTGCATTATCACCCTGGAAAGGCTAAGGCCATAGCAGATGCGTTGAGCCGCAAGAGTTATGTTAACACGCTCATAACTGAAGAATTACCTAAGGAGTTAGCAGACGACTGCTACGTCTTGAGCTAGCGTTGGTTTTCCCCGAAGAGGAGAGGGTGATGCAGCAAGTGTAGCGTAAGTATTTCCCTCAGTTTTTGAGAACCAAGGTATCAATCCAGTAGGAGGCTCCTCCAAAGTCCCACACGCCTACACAAACAAATTGAGAACTCGCAACCAACGCAATAAAGGGGTTGTCAATCCCTTCACGACCACTTGCGGAAGTGAGATCTGATAGAGATAGTATGATAAGATAAATATATTTTTGGTATTTTATAATATAGATGCAAAAGGTAAAGATGCAAATAAAAGTAGATTGAAAGCAAATATGATAAGAGATAGACCCGGGGGCCATAGGTTTCACTAGAGGCTTCTCTCGAGAGCATAAGTATTACGGTGGGTGAACAAATTACTGTCGAGCAATTGATAGAAAAGCGAATAATTATGACGTTATCTAGGCATGATCATGTATATAGGCATCACGTCCATAACAAGTAGACCGACTCCTGCCTGCATCTACTACTATTACTCCACACATCGACCGCTATCCAGCATGCATCTAGAGTATTAAGTTCATAAGAACAGAGCAACACATTAAGTAAGCTGACATGATGTAGAGGGATAGACTCATGCAATATGATATAAACCCCATCTTGTTATCCTCGATGGCAACAATACAATACGTGTCTTGCAACCCTTTCTGTCACTGGGTAAGAACACCGCAAGATTGAACCCAAAGCTAAGTACTTCTCCCATGGCAAGAAAGATCAATCTAGTAGGCCAAACCAAACCGATAATTCGAAGAGACTTGCAAAGATAACTCAATCATACATAAAAGAATTCGGAGAAGATTCAATTACTATCCATAGATAAATCTGATCATAAACCCACAATTCATCGGATCTCGACAAACACACCGCAAAAAGAGATTACATCGAATAGATCTGCACAAGAGAGGGGGAGAACATTGTATTGAGATCCAAAAAGAGAGAAGAAGCCATCTAGCTAATAACTATGGACCCGTAGGTCTGAGGTAAACTACTCACAACTCATAGGAGGGGCAAGGATGTTGATGTAGAGGCCCTCCATGGTCGATTCCCCCTCTGGCAGAGTGCCGGCGAAGGCTCCAAGATGGGATTTCACGGATACAGAAGGTTACGGTGGTGGAAATTGTGTTTCGTGGTGCCCCTGGATGTTTTCGGGGTCCGTAGGTATATATAGGAGGAAGAAGTACGTCGGTGGATGCCCGAGGGTCCCACGAGACAGGGGGGCGCGCCCTACAGGGGGGTGCCCTCCTATCTCGTGGAGGCTCTGGTTGTTTCTTGACTTGCACTCCAAGCTCTCCGGATCTTGTTCGTTCCAAAAATCACGCTCCCGAAGGTTTCATTCCGTTTGGACTCCGTTTGATATTCCTTTTCTTCGAAATAGTGAAATAGGGAAAAAATAGCAATATGGGCTGGGCGTCCGGTTAGTAGGCTAGTCCCAAAAATGATAATAATGTATAAAATAAAGCCCATAAACATCCAAAACAGGTAATATAATAGCATGGAACAATCAGAAATTATAGATACGTTGGAGACGTATCAAGCATCCCCAAGCTTAATTCCTGCTTGTCCTCAAGTAGGTAAATGATAAAAAGAGAATTTTTGATGTGGAATGCTACCTAGCATAATTCTCAATGTAATTTTCTTTAATGTGGCATGAATGTTCAGATCCAAATAATACAAAATAAAAGTTCATATTGACATAAGAAATAGTAATACTTCAAGCATACTAAGCAAAGTAATCACGTCTTCTCAAAATAACATGGCCAAAGAAAGTTATCCCTACAAAATCATATAGTCTGGCTGTTGCTCTATCTTCATCACACAAAGTATTTAATCATGCACAACCCTGATGACGAGCCAAGCAATTGTTTCATACTTTAATAATCTCAAACTCTTTCAACTTTCACGCAATACATGAGCGTGAGCCATGGACATAGCACTATATGTGGAATAGAATGGTGGTTGTGGGGAAGACAAAAAAGGAGAAGATAGTCTCACATCAACTAGGCGTATCAACGGGCTATGGAGATGCCCATTAATAGATATCAATGTGAGTGAGTAGGGATTGCCATGCAACGGATGCACTAGGGCTATAAATATATGAAAGCTCAACAAAGGAAAACTAGTGGGTGTGCATCCAACTTGCTTGCTCACGAAGACCTAGGGCATTTTGAGGAAGCCCATCATTAGAATATACAAGCCAAGTTCTAAAATGAAAAATTCCCACTAGTATATGAAAGTGACAACATATGAGACTCTCTATCATGAAGATCATGGTGCTATTTTGAAGCACAAGTGTGGAAAAAGAGATAGTAGCATTGTCCCTTCTCTCCTTTTCTCTCATTCTTTTTTTCTTTTTTCTCTTTTTTTTCTTTGGCCTTCTCCTTTTTTTTCTTTTCTTTTTGGCCTTTCTCTTTTTTTTCCTTTTTTGTAAAGTCCGAAGTCTCATCCCGACTTTTGGGGGAATCATAGTCTTCATCATCCTTTCCTCACTAGGACAATGCTCTAATAATGGAGATCATCACACTTTTATGGATTTGCAACTCAAAACTAGAACAAGATATGACTCTATGTGAATGCCTCCGGCGGTATACCGGGATATGCAATGAATCAAGAGTGACATGTATGAAGATTATGATGGTGGCTTTGCCACAAATACGATGTCAACTACATGATCATGCAAAGAGCAATATGACAATGATGAAACATGTCATAATAAACGGAATGGTGGAAAGTTGCATGGCAATATATCTCGGAATGGCTATGGAAATGCCATAATAGGTAGGTATGGTGGCTGTTTTGAGGAAGGTATATGGTGGGTGTATGGTACCGGCGAAAGTTGCATGGTACAAGAGAGGCTAGCAATAATGGAAGGGTGAAAGGGTGCGTATAATCCATGGACTCAACATTAGTCAAAAGAACTCATATACTTGTTGTAAAAATTTAGAAGTCATCAAAAACCAAAGCACTACGCATGCTCCTAGGGGGATAGATTGGTAGGAAAAGACCATCGTTTGTCCCCGACTGCCACTCATAAGGAAGACATTCAATAAATAAAATTGTGCTCCAACTTCATCAAAAAGCGGTTCACCATACGTGCATGCTACGGGAATCACAAAATTCAACACAATCATTCTTTAAATTCATAATCACCCAACTAGCATGACTTTAATATCACTACCTCCATATCTGAAAACAATTATCAAGCATCAAATTGATCATAGCATCCAATTCACTTTCTATGATAGTTTTTATTATACCCAACTTGGATGCTCATCATTCTAGGACCAAATTATAACCATAGCAAATACCATGCTGTTCTAAAAGACTCTCAAAATAATATAAGTGAAGCATGAGAGACTAGCAATTTCTTCAAAATTAATCCACCACCATGCTCTAAAAGATATAAGTGAAGCACTAGAGCAAAAACTATCAAGCTCAAAAGATATAAGTGAAGCACATAGAGTATTCTAGCAAATTCTAATCAAATAGGCTTCTCCCAAAAGGTGTGTTACAGCAAGGATGATTGTGGTAAACTAACAAGCAAAGACCAATATAATACATGACGCTCCAAGCAAAACACATATCATGTGGTGAATAAAAATATAGCTCCAAGTAAAGTTACCAATGAACGAAGACGAAAGAGGGGATGCCTTCCCGGGGCATCCCCAAGCTTAGGCTTTTGGCTATTCTTGAATATCTTGGGGTGCCTTGGGCATCCCCAAGCTTAGGCTCTTGCCACTCTTTATTCCATAGTCCATAAAAGCTTTACCCAAAACTTGAAAACTTCACAACACAAAACTCAACAGGAAATCTTATAAGCTCCGTTAGTGAAAGAAAACAAAACCACCACATAAGGTACTGTAATGAACTCATTCTTTATTTATTTTGGTGTTAAACCTACTGTATTCCAACTTCCTTATGGTTTATAAACTAACTTATTAGCCATAGATGCATTGAAATAAGCAAACAACACACGAAAAACAGAATCTGTCAAAAACAGAATAGTCTGTAGCAATCTGTAACTAACACAAACTTCTGGAACTCTAAAAATCCTACCAAAATAGGACATACTGGAAATTTGTTTATTGATCAGCAGCAAAAAGAATCAATGCAAAAGCACGTTTCTGTGATTTATTGAATGTTTTCTCGTGAGCACAAAGTTTCTGTTTTTCAGCAGAATCAAATCAACCATCATCATAGTCTATCCTATAGGTTCTACTTGGCACAAACACTAAACAAAAGATAAAAACACATCTAAACAGAAAGTAGAAACAAAACTTAACACTAAACAGGAACAAAAACAAAGAACATAAAGAAAATTGGGTTGCCTCCCAACTAGCGCTATCGTTTAACGCCAATAGCTAGGCATAAAAGCGAAGATAGATCTAACGAGTGCCATCTTTGGCACATGATTCATAAGTAGCAAGATCGCGATCTCTAGGGATCTCTCCCTTTTTAGTAATGTCCAAAGCTTTAGGCAAAAATTCAAGAAATTCATTGGTAGCAAAAGGTTCCTTAATGATAGAGAGACCATTGGGGAGAACACAAATAGATTTGTGGTCCGCGTCTCCCTTACTAGAAGTTTCACCTTTATTTTTAGGAACATAGATGAGCTTGGTAGTTTTTGTGGGGGGTTTTGGGGTATTTTTCATGGGAGAAAAAGCCGAACCTAAGTTGGTAATTATATCCTCAAGTTTACCAATTCTAGCAGAATTGAGATCTATTTTTTCATTAACTATAGGTTCTTTTGCTTTAAGATTTTTCAAGGTAACTCCAACCCCAGATTCATATTGGGTGATAAGATTATGAATCTTTTTATACAAATTTTCAACCAACTCAATAGTGGCAATTTTATTTTCAATAATATCAAGTTGTTGCATAAGGTGTTCTAAAGTTAAAACAGTTCCATTAACCAAAAGAGGTGGTGAGCCAAATAAATCTGACATAGCTCTATAAGCATCAAACCTATGGCTACTCATGAAATCACCTCCGGTAGCAATATCGAGAACACATCTATTTCAAGGAGTAATGCCTACATAAAAATTGCAGAGAAGAACAGAAGTGGAAAGCTTCCTAGGAGATTTATATTAGGCATTGCAAATTCTATGCCAAGCATCTTTTAAATTTTCTCCCTCCCTTTGCTTAAAATTGAGAATTTCTTGTTCGGGGGAGATAATAAGGATAGGAGGACTAGCCATAATGACGAGGTAAATGAGCAAACACATGGGCAACGGAAAAAGGCAAGTAAAAAGAGAGGAGGAGATTGGGAAAGAGAGGGCGAACAAAATGGCAAGGGTGAAGTGGGGGAGAGGAAAACAAGAGGCAAATGGAAAATAATGTAAATGCGAGGGAGATGGGTTTGTGATAGGTACTTGGTATGTCTTGACTTGAGCGAAGACCTCCCCGGCAACGGCGCCAGAAATCCTTCTTGCTACGTCTTGAGCTAGCGTTGGTTTTCCCCGAAGAGGAGAGGGTGATGCAGCAAGTGTAGCGTAAGTATTTCCCTCAGTTTTTGAGAACCAAGGTATCAATCCAGTAGGAGGCTACTCCAAAGTTCCACGCGCCTACACAAACAAACCGAGAACTCGCAACCAACGCAATAAAGGGGTTGTCAATCCCTTCACGACCACTTGCGAAAGTGAGATCTGATAGAGATAGTATGATAAGATAAATATATTTTTGGTATTTTATAATATAGATGCAAAAGGTAAAGATGCAAATAAAAGTAGATTGAAAGCAAATATGATAAGAGATAGACCCGAGGGCCATAGGTTTTACTAGAGGCTTCTCTCGAGAGTATAAGTATTACGGTGGGTGAACAAATTACTGTCGAGCAATTGATAGAAAAGCGAATAATTATGACATTATCTAGGCTTGATCGTGTATATAGGCATCACGTCCATAACAAGTAGACCGACTCCTGCCTGCATCTACTACTATTACTCCACACATCGACCGCTATCCAGCATGCATCTAGAGTATAAAGTTCATAAGAACAGAGCAACGCATTAAGTAAGATGACATGATGTAGAGGGATAAACTCATGCAATATGATATAAACCCATCTTGTTATCCTTGATGGCAACAATACAATATGTGTCTTGCAACCCTTTCTGTCACTGGGTAAGAACACCGCAAGATTGAACCCAAAGCTAAGTACTTCTCCCATGGCAAGAAAGATCAATCTAGTAGGCCAAACCAAACCGATAATTCAAAGAGACTTGCAAAGATAACTCAATCATACATAAAAGAATTCAGAGAAGAATCAATTAATATCCATAGATAAATCTGATCATAAACCCACAATTCATCGGATCTCGACAAACACACCGCAAAAAGAGATTACATGAAATAGATCTCCACAAGAGAGGGGGACAACATTGTATTGAGATCTAAAAAGAGAGAAGAAGCCATCTAGCTAATAACTATGGACCCGTAGGTCTGAGGTAAACTACTCACAACTCATAGGAGGGGCAAGGATGTTGATGTAGAGGCCCTCCATGGTCGATCCCCCCTCCGGCATAGTGCCAGCGAAGGCTCCAAGATGCGATCTCGCGGATACAGAAGGTTACGATGGTGGAAATTGTGTTTCGTGGTGCCCCTGGATGTTTTCGGGGTCCATAGGTATATATAGGAGGAAGAAGTACGTCGGTGGACGCCCGAGGGTCCCACGAGACAGGGGGCGCGCCCTACAGGGCGGCGCCCTCCTATCTCGTGGAGGCTCCAGTTGTTTCTTGACTTGCACTCCAAGCTCTTCGGATCTTGTTCATTCCAAAAATCACGCTCCCGAAGGTTTCATTCCGTTTGGACTCCGTTTGATATTCCTTTTCTTCAAAATACTGAAATAGGCAAAAAAACAATATGGGTTGGGCCTCCGGTTAGTAGGTTAGTCCCAAAAATGATAATAATGTATAAAATAAAGCCCATAAACATCCAAAACAGTTAATATAATAGCATGGAACAATCAAAAATTATAGATACGTTGGAGACGTATCAACGACCTTCGAGAGCTGCGCTTGGGGATAGTTCCTAGAGGTTATGTTGCAGCATTGGAAATTCAGTCCACTTTGTTGGGTAAGATTAGAGAAGCCCAGAAGACAGACAAGAAGATTTCTGAGATAAAGGAAAGGATGAGTAAAGGAAAGGCTAAAGGATTTCGTGAGGATGAGCACGACACTTTATGGTTTAAGGACCGTATTTATGTGCCTAATGACCCTGAGATCAGGAAGTTGATTCTTCAGGAGGCTCATGATTCGCCTTACTCAATTCACCCAGGCAACACAAGATGTATCTGGACTTGAAGGAAAGTTTCTGGTGGACAGGAATGAAGAAAGATATTGTCGAGTATGTAGCAGTATGTGTTGTATGTCAGAGAGTTAAAGCAGAGCATCAGAAACCAGCAGGATTGCTACAGCCATTGCCGATACCCGAATGGAAGTGGGATAAACTTGGCATGGATTTTATCACAGGATTACCCAGGACTCATTAAGGCTATGACTCTATCTGGGTTGTAGTTGATCGTTTGACGAAAGTAGCCCATTTCATCCCTGTGAAGACAACTTATACGAGTGCTAAGTTGGCAAAGATATACATGAACGGGATCGTATGTCTGCATGGAGTTCCGAGGACCATCGTATCAGATAGAGGAACACATTTTACTTCAAAGTTTTGGATTCAGTTGCATGAAACTTGGGGTACCAGGCTAGAGTTCACTACAGCCTTTCATCCACAAACAGATGGATAGACCGAGAGAGTCAATCAGATTCTGGAGGACATGTTGAGAGCATGTGCGCTAGATTATGGATCTAGTTGGGATGACAATTTGCCCTACGCAGAGTCTTCCTATAATAATAGTTATAAAGCCAGTTTGAAGATGACCCCTTCGGAAGCTTTGTACGGAAGGAGGTGCAGGACACCGTTATCATGGGATGAAGTTAGAGATCGACCGTTATTTAGACCAGACTTAATAAGAGACTCTGAAGAGAAGGTTAAGTTGATTCGAGACAGACTCAAGGTAGCCCAGTCTAGGCAGAAGAGTTATGCAGATACTAAGTGCAAGGAGTTAGCTTACGAAGTCGACGATAGAGCATATCTTTGTGTGTCCCCACTTCGAGAAGTTTTGGAGTCAAGGGAAAGCTAGCACCACACTTTGTAGGACCATATAGAGTTTTGGAATGCATGGGAGAAGTTGCCTACAAGTTAGAATTGCATGAAGGATTGTCTGGAGTTCATGATGTGTTTCACGTTTCCCAGTTGAAGAAGTGCCACGCTGAGATGGCCGGCATTCCTCTGGGAGATATAGTGCCACTAAAAGCAATTTGGTTGGATAGTGATCTGACCTATGAAGAGAAGCCAGTCAAGATTCTCGAGTTTTCTAGCCGAGTTAGTCGCAGCAAGGTTATCAAGTTTTGCAAAGTTTAGTGGAGCCACCATACCGAGGAGGAAGCCACCTAGGAGCGAGAATGAGACCTCCGCAAGGACCACCCAAACCTTTTTGCTGACCAACCCGAATCTCGAGGGCGAGATTCATCTTAAGGGGGGTAGGTTTGTAACACCCCAATTTTCAATTTCGATGTTATACATAGATCATCATATGCATATCATATTTTATTTGCATTTGGTTGTGATCCTAGAAATCTTACGCAACTCAAGGACCCAAGGAGATAGTTGGAGGTTTCATCAAATTTTCATATTTTAATTTATTGAAATTTGAAAAGTGGATCAATTTAATTTTAACAATTTATTTCCATTTATTTCCAACAATAAAAATAAATGAGAGAAGATAAAATGACTTCTTCAACAAAAGAGAAATATTGGAGAAGAAATTTTGAAATTAAATTATTATTTTATTTGCTAATTTATTTGAATTAGAGAAAAACCATGCATTTTTGAAAATTGCATTTATTCCAGAAAAATGTTCATCATGTCCCAAATATTAGGTAGGCATGGTGAAAATTGTTTCTGGAATTTTTAGATTTTTTATGTTTTATTAGGATTTTTTTCTGCATGGAAATCGTTTAAAAAAAGTTTCGAACTGAACTGGGCCGAAGACCCAGCCGGCCCACTCGCGCACCACCGCCTTCCCCGCGCCGCGGCACCGTGCTGCCACCGGACTCCGAGGAGTCTCTGCTCTCCCCGCCGCGCGCCGACTCCCTCCCCAAGTGGGAACCCCCCCGGGTCCCCTTTATAAGCGGAGCCCGCCGGCCCTCCTCTCCCCAAAGCCGCAGTCGCCCCACGCATCCATCGCCGCCACTGCAGCTCCACCGCTGCCCATGCCGCGCCGCCGCAAGCAGCCTCACGCCTCGCACCGTCGTCGCCGCATGCTGCTGCTGCCGCCACCCGCCATCGTCGCCTCGCCCGCCTCGCCGCCGCCGTGATCCGATCCGATCCTCCGCTGCCGGTTTTTTCACAAACAGGTATAACCATCGAAAACCCGTTCCTTTTTTTCGGTTTTCTCGTTTTATTGTTTTATAGACCGGTTTATTTTATTAGGTTATTTTAATTAGAGAACGTTCATTCGTATAGATCTATTAGTGAACGCTTTCGTTCGTTAGTTTCTGTTAGCGAACGCTCGTTCCGTAGATTTTTCTTTTTAATTTTATTTTCGGCCAGGGACCTATCCGCGAATAAGTTTCATCATGATTTAGCCCTTGATCTTAAAACTAGCGTAACTTTTAGCTCATTTATCCAAATTAGATGAAACCAACGCCTAAATATTCCTAACGATCTCTTCTTTCCAGTAAACCAACTTGAACATGATTTTGATGATTAAAATTTAGGTTTAGTTCAGATTAGTAATCGATCTTGTTTTGTTTGTATCTTGAGTTTCGTAACTCTGTTTGAATTGTTTATTTTTGCAAATCATAGCTAATCACATGTACCTACTGCTAAGGTCTAATTCACATGAAAATAATGCTGTTAGGTTTTGTTTTCTATTTAGTTTAGCCATTTGCTTGTTTCGAGTTTGATTTGGATCTTTTCTCGTTTTCTCTCTGTTTCGTTTGAGTAATTGCTTATGTATGTTATTGTTTGTCTATGATAGATTACTTGGAGTGTGAAGCCTGTAACTATGAATCTCTAGAGTTTGTAGATTGTCAGCAACGTAAGTTACAATTTGATCATACTCTTCTATACCCAGTTTTTACTATGCATTAGTTTTGCTCCTCAAATATTTGCATGAGTAGGATTGGGAACATGTGGTTTGGTTGTAGTACTTGAGGTAGGACCTAATACCTTTTGATCACCGTGGGAATATACGTTATGCTCAATTATTGCTTAGCCATACTCGTAGACGGGGATTGGATTGTGATTCACATGGAAGTTATGAGACGTATTAAACTTAAATAACATTAAGGTGGCAACTTTAATACACATCTGGGTGGATTGGTTGGGGCACCTGGAGAATCCAGTGTTTGTCCATTTGGGAAATCCCGGAGTACCCGTGTGACTTTTCCTCGGTTCGCCACCCAGGCTCAAAGGGATCATATGATATTTTATGCCTAGAAACTTCCGTGTGCAGCCACAAGCCATTATGGGCTCTGGCATAGTTGAGTAACTTGTATGAGCTCTCGAAGAAGTGTACTAGCAGATGCAGGGGAAAGTAGGTATACCAGTCTGCCCGGAGTAGAGAGTTAATGCTTCAGAAAGACTATGTCTCAATCTTCCAATCATGGATGTGGTCGATTCTTGTTGGGAAAAGTGTGCAACCTCTGCAGAGTGTATAAACTAATCATGGTTAGCCGTGTCCCTAGTTATGGACATCTTGAGTATCTGGACTTTGATATTATTGTTGATCTCATCACCCTTAAATTAATTGAACTGGGTTTAATGATGATACTTGTTTAATTGGGATTTGAGTTGGAGGAACCTTATCAAATATTGGAACAACTTGGGAGTAGTTTAAATAAATTTATATCTTTGTTGTAGGGAAAAACTAGCTTTATGCAAAATCATGAACTTAGAGCCTCCACCAGCCAAATATTGCATGTAGATATAGTTCTTGCATTCATTGCTTTACAGTGTAACTCTTCCAGCATATTCAATGTGCTGACCTACACGGCTACAACGTCTCATGTTGCAGACTACTTAGACGACGAATAAGGTGCGATAGGTCGTTTTCATGCACTCAGCTATGCCATTGGAATTGATGGACTCATTTACCTTTGAAGCTTCTGCAGTTATTTAGTTTAGATGGCCTTCAACCATTTTATTATTTAATCATACTCTTTATGAGGACTTGATGTAATAAGTTTGTGATTGAACTCTGTTATAATTCCTCGAGTACTGTGTGTGTCAGCATTACCAATCCAAGGATGACACTTAAGCACAGAGACTTCGGTCCATTGGGATCGTGGTCGCTGCAAGATGGTATCAGATCACGCGCTGACTGTAGGATGCGACCACTTGGATAAGCCACACGATTTCTCTTCTTTGATCATTTCTAATTCTCCTCTATTTCTACTCTATAGATGGCAGACCCCAGGAACAAGTTCACTCAGCCAGATGACGAGACCCCTTTGGGAAAACAATTGAAGGAAGTCCCTAAATACCCGAACATTGGATTACCAAGCTTCACTCGGACTTTTTCTACAACTTTACCGGAAGAGGAGCGCTGGAAGATCAAAGTCTGGGTACCTAGGAGGACATTTGCGCCAACAACGGAGCCCATTGATTTCTACCTGGACGCACCAAGCTGGAGTTTGGGAAAGAGCATGGCAGCCCACATCACCTGTGGACATATATGTGAGGTGTATCACAAGGAGCTTGAAAACACCATCTATCAGATATGTGGACGCCGAGACGAAGAATGGGAGATGATCCGTACCAGGAAGGATGGATCAATTACAACTTACATTCAGGAGATGGGTGACCACATTCGCCGATACGAGAGTCAACTATGCTTCAACATTAAGAAGATCAATAAGCCGATGAAGAAGAATTGCGCTAGAAGAGGAACTCAAGTCAACACACGATGGATATGAGGAAGAAATTGTTGTACTACTGGAAAAGCATGATGATTTGAAGAGGAAGCTAGGACTAGCCATGGAGAACCATAAGCGAGAACTTGCAAAGGAGATCCGTTCAGAGGACTACATCATCTTGGACGACACCGACATGGACAGTGATGCAAGTGATGATAGTGATGATGACTACGTTGACGAAGCTGGAGCAGATATCATGGAGTCTTCCTCCGATCAAAATTTCTAGACGACCACCATATCACTAGTAGTATTCTTCCAAGTAGTTAGCATCGATCATTTGTAATCATAGTTTAGATCCTTTGTGTGAACCTTGTATGATACTGAATGTAGTAAATTGATTGTATTTGCCTCATGTGCATATGGGTAGTGAATCTTTCTTAGACCTTATTCTATTTTGTTTTCTCACCCCTTCTAACCCATCAGATGCCTCCAAGGCATGACAATGGATTTGTGTTTCCATCAGAGCTCACTCAGTTGATCCAGCAGCAGAATGCCTTGATGCAGATGCTAGTTCAGAACTAGAACCAAGGCAACAACAACACACCGCCATCGCCCCCTGTTGACAACCTAGCCTGTTTTCTGAGGTTGAATCCGCCGGTGTTCTCTAGTAGCACCGAGCCGATTGTTGCAGATGATTGGCTCCACAAGAATGGAAGAGAGCTGACCACTGCAGGATGCACAGATGCAGAGAGAGTGCGCTTTGCCGCACATCAGCTTGATGGACCCGTAACATCTTGGTGGAAGAACTTCACCACCACTTACCCCATTGATATAGTGTGATAGCCTGATTTTGCCCTTTCTTTTTCTTTTGTTTTTTCGAGGTTTTTGCCTGAGTTTTCTTTTCCCGTGGCTTTGTGGTTTGGAAACTGAAGAAGATGCACTCTTCTTTGCTTCCAGAGTGGCTTGTCATTCCAAAATCTTTCCCTAGACCCTGTCATTTTCATCCTAGCCCAAATCCCAATATTCTTTTTATTGGGAATATTCCTTTTCTATTAAAGGAATAACTCAAATTGACCTAGGTTGTGAAGCAACCTATATTTCCCTCACTCCTAAAATTCCCAAATAATTTTGATAAATTGTTTGGGTCATATCTTGATCAAATATGGCAAAACTTTACATTGCCGTGTTCAAAAATAATTCCCCAATATTCCTTTTTTCTATTTTGCCCTGAGTGGCACTGTGTGAAGGAAGTGTCATTTATATTTTTCCTAGTGGCTCCCAACCTTTTTGGGCATGTTTATATGTCCAAATAATTGCCTCATGCACAAGTTCAACTTTATTTGCCTAGCCAATCTTCCTCAGTGATTTTTCAAAGTTTCTGTCAAAGAGAAAGCCTTGTGAAGGAAGTACTAGCTAGGAGTAGCCAAATGAGTTGAACTTTTGCACACTCCTTAATGTGCTCATATTAACCCCTTCCACCCATTTGCAGCACCATCCAATCATCTATGTGAGCACAGGAGCAAATCTTTGTTTCTGGCAATATTTTCAGGTTGTGAAGCAAATGTATTTTATATAGCTTCAAAAATCCTAATAAAATTACCAGATCATTCTTATACCCATAAAACATCTCTCCACCCTATTTGGCATCATTTCATTGATCCATTTGACCACCATAATTATTTCAAGTTTCTGGTCAACAGAGATGTTTGTGAAGCAAGTACCATTTTGGCTTTGCCAAATGGTATGATATTTGGTGAGCATCTTCATATGACCAAATGACTAAGCTTTGC
Source organism: Triticum aestivum (assembly GCF_018294505.1). Classification (NCBI taxonomy): domain Eukaryota; kingdom Viridiplantae; phylum Streptophyta; class Magnoliopsida; order Poales; family Poaceae; genus Triticum; species Triticum aestivum. Next base: position 526,077,481 of record NC_057810.1, on the reverse strand, counting down.
CCAATATTAACTCAAGTGGACACTCCATGTGAGTGCACCATCATGATCTAGTTTCTGGACCATTTTGGTCAGTTGTGAAGCAACTGCAGTAAATCTTGGTCCATTTCCCCTCAAAACCTCCAGGATCATAGTCCCTCCATAGCTAAACACCCCAGACAACTTATTTGGCTTCAAGCAATTCCCTGTTGATCACATTGAGCTGATAAAGTTTACTGCAGTAAACTTCAAAGCTCACTAACCTTTTAACCGTAGCCTGTTTAACCAAGTTACCACCTCAGTTCAAACCACCCTTCAAAGGACTTACCACTAGACATCATTTGCCAGCTGTTTGCCTCCGACACATGCTAGCACAGGTGGTGACCACCGTTTTGGCATGCCATGAGCACGCCCAGAATGGCTTCTTGCTCGGGCCCCTCCCCCTCTCGTTCGCTTCGCGCTCGTGAGTATGTCCAGTAGATAGCCCGCATCATCGCCGTTCCCCTGGACCCCTCTCCCCCTCCGTCCGCTTGCTCACCGACGCTCGCCGCCGCATGCCCACGGGCGTACAGTGGAGTTTTGGATCCGTTCGTCACCGTCGTCTTCCTCCCTGCGCCCCCTTGGCCTCCTCTGCCCCGTGAGAGCCCCCACTGCTCCTCCTTCATCGTTTACCCCCGAGCTCATGCATGTAAGCACGCATCCGCGGCGCTGTCCACGCGTCCACGGCGGTGCCAGCTTGCCCCCCTCGCCCCGCGGCTATTTAAGCCATCCCCGGGCTCGTCCGAGCTCACCTCTGGCCTTGCCTCACTCCCAGCTCCCTCCCTGACCACTAGCCCGAGCTCCAGGAGCTCTCTGTGCCCCCATCACCACCATGGCCGCCGTCGGGCTCCGCTCAAATCCGAGCAGCCCCGGGCTCCTCCCCTCCTTCTTCCACCTTTAGAGGCCCCCATCCACACCCTAGAAGCCTCCCCGGCGTGTCTCTCCTCTGTTGGCCTCTGGCCACAGTCCCCATCTGCGCCCGACATCGCCGTCCGCCATGCTCGAGGTAGCCGCCGCTCTGATCTTCCTCGACGTGCGCAAAGCCCCTGGTTGGATGCGCTGTTGAGCGCTGAATCCATCCATAGCCGGAGCCTCGCCGGAGATGCCCCGTAGCACCGGCAATCGTCGTCGGGGCGTGCCTCTCCCCTCGGCAAGGAGCTCCCCGAGCGGGAGGTTGAAGACAGCCAGGCCAGGCGGGCCCAACTCCTCGCGACCCCACTTCTCGGCGGGTGGGAGTTGACCCAGCCTGCCCAGCTGGATAAGTGCCGGGCCCCATGGCCCGTGGGACCTGCACGTCAGCGACCCAGCCGGCCGGCCCCATCCCTGCTAACGTGGCAAGTGGAAGCGCATTTTGGGCAAGTACGTTTTCGCTGACCGAAAGGGTATTCCTAACTTTGCGTTTCTGCCTTATCCACTCAGGGACTTGTTTGTGATGAAAATTTTACAGAAAAGTCCCTGAACTTCAACCCTCCACAACTTTTTATCCGTAACTCCAAATGAGGTGATTCCAATGCCCACTTCTTTGTTTCGTCGAGCCTGTTCTGTTGGTTTCATTTTCACTATGGTTTGACAATGTCAAAATGACCTTTTTGCCTTTGCACGTAAACAGCCCCCTCCAGGAGAGGACTGTTTCCGACAAATCTTTCCGCGGCTTCACCGCACCTCTCCCCGGTGCCTTCTTCATCCCTAGTCATGCAGTAGCCATGGTTTTCAACTTGAAACTTCATTAATTGTTTGCTTGTTAAAAAGATGGTTATCGTTGTTCCGGTGATGTTAGATTTGCAAGTTCACTTTTGTGCTATGTTGTTTGTACTATGTGATCATGTTCTACCTGCTAGTATTACCTTTCATATGTTTATGATTGCTAGTAGTACATGTTGATGTTGGTAATGGTCATGCTAGTCAATATGCCATGCTCAGTGGATATGATTTATTGTTGATATGATGGATAGTTATGTGATACCCTCATGATTATGTTGATATCATGTTCATGCATTTTATCATGGCTCAGCATATTTGCATTCCAGTTAACCGGATTAAATTGAACTTGAAAAACTGTTGGCTGAGTCATGGTGCTGCTGAAACGATGTTGACCAGTGCAACCACGCTTACCGGTATGGGACGGTCCTAACTGGGTATATTGTCGTGCCTCTCGCCGGTGCCTCCAACGAGGGAAGGTTATGGGCGTGCGCAACCCTGATCAGGTAGGCAGACATAAGCCTTGTGTGCCCGTTGTTGAGTTAAGTTTTTGGGTCCCAAAGTGGATCGTTGCCACGATGGTGGTTTGAGGTGTCTTGAGGTAGACACGGGGCCACCCATGACTTAGCCCAGAGGGGAGTGAGTCGGAGTGGCCGGGAGAGTGTCATGGCAGTAGATCGGTTTTGTCTGAACGCCGTTGGTCCACCCCGAATGGGAGTGCGAGGCCATGGGTTCCGTAGTGTGGGTATAGTGTACTAACCTCTGCAGAGTGTATATTAAATCTATCGATAGCCGCACCCGCGGATAAGGGCCCAGTTCCAAAGTAGGGTACACCATGAGTCAACAGTAATAAGAATAACTTGATTAATGACAACCCGTGGTTGTGATCGCCGTAAGGATCACGGGCCATTTATTGGTTGGGTTGTGATCGCCGTAAGGATCCCCGTGGTATCGAGGATACCGAGTTGTTGGATATTCGTGATGTTGTGCGAGAATCGTGGGTAAAGATCAAGCTCCTTGTGGTCATTTACTGATTACTACAGTATTGTTTATACCAAGCTTGATTTTATCGTGTGATGTCTGAGGTTGGTAAGTGATGCATGTGTTGGTTACGAGGTAACCCGAGCAGAATAAGTGGTGCATATAGTGTCATCATGTTGCATGCTGGTATTGTTGGATTAATATGTTCATGTTGTGTTAGCTATATCACGTTTATGTTGGTCATACCATGTTATTCTGATGATCTCATGCTAATTCCTGTTTAACCTGTAATTGCCATGTTGTTGTTTGTCTTGAATGCTTCTGGTTATTGTGAGCTTGCAAGTACATTCAATGTACTGACCTGGCGTGTCATGCCAGTTTGCAGGTCATGCCGGATTTGATTGCTTGCTTGTAGTGGTTTCTGTTTGTGCGAGCTAGGATAATCATTCCAGCGAGAGTCCCTGCGGAGTGGAGTTCACCACCATTGTCGTTGTTCCGTTGCTAGAGTTCTTCCGCTGCTTCGAGTTGTTCTGCTTCTTGCATAGAGCAACTTAGGTTGGCGTAGTGCCGCCGTACCGATGTTATTCATTGTAATATCGGGGACCTTGTATTCATATTTGTGTAATAATAGAAAGCTGGTTTGTTCTATGCTAAGAAGTGCCATATTCCAGAAGACTTCTCCTTGATCTCTGGGCTGGAAGACGGGGTGTTCCGGTTTCTCTGAGCCGGCGTGCCATAGGCTTGGTATTAGAGCAGGTCTGGCTGTAGGACGCCCTAGACCGCACGAACGTTAGAAACCGGTAGTATAGAGTCTGGCTTGATGATTGCATTTGGTTGCTGCATTTGTTTGTTGCATAGCATGCATATAGCCTTAGTATTTGTACTAATGGTTTATCTGGTGAGTGTAGTTGGCATCGGTTCGGATCCACTACAACTCAACCTTTGCATTCCTCCAGTTCTTTTCCTTCGGAGTTTGGTGTCATTTCTGTCCCAGCAGAGTGATGCCAAGTGATCCCGACACTGTTTGCAAAAATAGTGCTCAGGTATCGCACCGATGTCTTTCTTTCAGTCCTGTCTCTCATTTCGGTGATGGACATGTTTCTATCCCGGATCGTTCTTTTGTCGTGTTGGCAACCCTTAATGATCTTAGTTATCAAGGAAGGGCAATGTCAGCAGCCTCAGTTTTTGCCCGCTATCCTATTTCTTGGACGACTACAAATATTTTTCCGTCCGCTTGATAATGATGTGGTTGCGACCTTCGTGTCCCACTGCATTATTACCGAGTGCGTCCTCGCCTTCGAGCTAGTCCAGGTTGTTATCTGGCTAAGCTAGCACTTGGTGTAGTGCTGTTTACACCAATTCTTCCACACATTTATTCGTCCTCGTGCACATCATCACAAAATATTAGACCGCAATACTGGAGTTTCCGCGAGATTTGTGTGCTTAGGTGTGCATGCCTATTATTTGAGTAGCAGTAATATGTGATGATTGCTTGATTAATTAAATTAGTGGTATGCTTGTGTGTTTTTGTTTTAGTCGTTTCTGTTGTTCCTTTCTTTGGGCCTTCAGTGTTACAAATTTTTCCCCTATTAAAGTTGCTCGTCAGCCAACACTGGACCCGAAGAGTCAGCAAGAAATGCATATATTTGGAAACTTAGCTAAACAGAATGGAGTTATTAGCTGACTGCAGTGAAATTGGGAATATCTTGTCGGGATGCAAAAGAAATCCTGGATGGACCGTTAGTATCAAGTTTGCATTAGCGTGCACTCATCACAACAAAATGATTAAATCAGCAAGAAGGTAAATTGTTTGCAAGGTTGGCAGAAGATTATCAAAGGTATGGCTCAGATACAAGTTTAATTTTTCGTTGAGGATGATTTTGGAACTCGATGTACCTGGAAGCAAACAAAAATATGGCATATACTCAGGAAGGAGGATAGTCCAGTAAAACCATGTTTCATAGAAGGAATCAACATCAAAAATATTAAGATGGTATGTATATGTGGAAATCGGTCCGCATATCACAATAAGAAATTTCTGGTGTAAGCAACCCACTTTTCCCTCACAAGATACCAGAGAAGCTTCCAAGGCAAGATTCATCTATCTTCCTCAGTACGATACATGGACGACTTCTCGCGCAAGGTACTCTGCCTTCTTCAGTAAGCAACCGCAAAAGCTTCCAGCATAAGGTACTGAGTCTTTCCCCAGCAAAGTCTTTAAGGGGGTAAGCTTCTGAAGCACGATACCCAATCTTCTTCAGCAAGCTATCCGATGAAAGTTTCGAGCAGAAGCCAGCAAATATTCCTCAGTAAGACATTGGTACAAGGTAGTATGCTATGAATTGACAGCATATGGCAGTGAATCCCAAGAATCAGATCCGCAACATTTTGGTCAGAATCAAGAATCAGTCAGAATACACGTCTATCTCGGAATCAGGTCCTCATAGATATGCAATGAGCATACCATAAAGATCTTACAAGTCACTCGGATGAGGATCTGATAACCACATGAGGATGATTAAGAGAAGAAAGCTAGTATACATCGTAGTGTGACAAAGGATTATGAGGATTGATGACATCAATGAGCTCAATACAAGTACCCGTGTACTTGGAAAATGATCCTGATGAGCCCTTGTCCCCTTTTTCTCCAATAACAGCACCACACCTGTGATCTGAGCTGTTTCTAGCTATCCGGGGTGGATGCCTATTTTTGTTTCTCTCTTCAACGACTATCACGAGTCTGAGCTGCTTTTTGGCCGTCTCGTACAGCTGATGAGTTTCTCTTTGTGACAGTAGCCCTATAGCTGCTTTTTGGCTATTATAGGGAGCTGCCACCTTCTTCTTATCGACCCGGTCTCATGCTCTGAGCTGCTTTTCGGGCGTCCTGAGTCGTGGTTGAGTTATTTCAGTAATGTCCTAGATCTGAGTGGTAAAGACCGTTCTGGTGGCTGCTGACTTATTTGCCGATTTCTTGCAAGGGTTTCGGATGATCATTTCCCAATGATGAGAACTTAAGAGGTGTTGAACCTGCCATTTAATGGGTTACCCTATCAGAAAAATGAGGATAAATTTCAATTGTGGAAAAATTGCACCGACAGTACCTATGGTCATACGAAGAAGCAATATGACCCAGCTCTTTCATCCAAGGATCCAGACCAAGAAAACAATAATGAAGGAGCAAGACTAGTGATGTAGGTATGAAAATTGTACACGACCCCCATGGTGCAGATCCCCCGGATAGTCTAAGTCAGTATTGATCCACATGGATATGCCTACAGCATGAGTAATCGGCATGAGGAATAACAGTCTGGAAGCCTGAGTCCTCACTTATATGAATCATCATGGCTAGCCTGTCGTGAACAAAAAATTTCCATCAAAACCACCGTCAGCCAAGTCTGCAGATATTATAATACAGGCCAAACCCTTTATGCTGGCCATGACAAGAGACAACCAAATATTTGGTACAAATCCGATACTCATGATAGTGGAACCGGTTAAGATGATTCAGAAACTTCTGCGATGAGTCAGAATCTGTCACGAAACAGTTATGTTTTAACTCACTGTTTGGAACCCAAAGGACCTGCATTTAGTGGAGAAACCCAATGCAATGAGTCAGAGCTTGAGTTTACATAAGAAAAATCTGATCATCATTATATGAAAGGTTGTCAGTGTCGGGTGTCACACCCAGCGGAAATCACTTTTGGATTTGTGAGACGGACATATATTTCAGTCGTGATAATTAAATCACACTCAGCTAGTCAGCAGATCTAAAAAGAAATTGGAGCCTATATAAGCATGAGCAAGCCAGGTAAGATCCATTAGAATGTGGATACAGTAAAGCAAACCACCCAGGGCCAGTCAGATAAAAATTTAGTGGGAACAACAATAAAGGAAAAAAGGATACCAGAGTTGGAAACGGTTTCCTCAAGTCAGAATATTCATACTTGTTCCCTCAGCAACCAAATCTCGAGGATGAGATTTCTTTAAGGGGGTAAGGTTTGTGACAGCCTGATTTTTGGCCCTTTCTTTTTCTTTTGTTTTTCCGAGGTTTTTGCCTGAGTTTTCTTTTTCCGTGGCTTTGTGGTCTGGAAACTGAAGAAGATGCCCTCTTCTTTGCTTCCAGAGTGGCTTGTCATTCCCAAATCTTTCCCTAGACCCTGTCATTTTCATCCTAGCCCAAATCCCAATATTCTTTTTATTGGGAATATTCCTTTTCTATTAAAGGAATAACTCAAATTGCCCTAGGTTGTGAAGCAACCTATATTTCCCTCACTCCTAAAATTCCCAAATAATTCTCATAAATTGTTTGGGTCATATCTTGATCAAATATGGCAAAACTTTTCATTTCCATGTTCAAAAATAATTCCCCAATATTCCTTTTTCTATTCTGCCATGAGTGGCACTTTGTGAAGGAAGTGTCATTTATATTTTTCCTAGCGGCTCCCAACCTTTTTGGGCATTTTTATATGTCTAAATAATTTCCTCATGCACAAGTTCAACTTTATTTGCATAGCCAATCTTCCTCAGTGATTTTTCAAAGTTTTTGTCAAACAGAAAGCCTTGTGAAGGAAGTACTAGCTAGGAGTAGCCAAATGAGTTGAACTTTTGCACACTCCTTAATGTGCTCATATTAACACCTTACACCCATTTGCAGCCCCATCCAATCATATATGTGAGCATAGGAGCAAATCTTTAGTTTTGGTAATATTTTCAGGTTGTGAAGCAAGTGTATTTTATATTGCTTCAAAAATCCTGATAAATTACCAGATCATTCTTATACCCATAAAACATCTCTCCACCCAATTTAGAATCATTTCATTGATCCACTTGACCACCATAAATATTTCAAGTTTTTGGTCAGCAGAGATGTTTGTGAAGCAAGTACCATTTTGGCTTTGCCAAATGGTATGATACTTGGTGAGCATCTTCGTATGACCAAATGACTAAGATTTGCCCAATATTAGCTCAAGTGGACACACCATGTGAGTGCACCATCATGATCTAGTTTCTGGACCATTTTGGTCGCTTGTGAAGCAACTGCAGTAAATCTTGGTTCATTACCCCTCAAAACCTCCAGGATCATAGTCCCTCCATATCTAAACACCCTAGACAACTTATTTGTCTTCAAGCAATTCCCTGTTGATCACATTGAGCTGATAAAGTTTACTGCAGTAAACTTCAGAGCTCACTAACCTTTTAACCGTAGCCTGTTTAACCAAGTTACCACCTCAGTTGAAACCACCCTTCGATGGACTTACCACTAGACATCATTTGACAGCTGTTTGCCTCCCACACATGCCAGCACTGGTGGGGACCACTTTTTGGCATGCCATGAGCGCGCCCAGAATGGCTTCTTGCTCGGGCCCCTCCCCCTCTCGTCGGCTTCGCGCTCGTGAGTATGTCCAGTAGATAGCCCGCGTCATCGCCATTCCCCTGGACAACTCTCCCCCTCCGTCTGCTTGATCACCGATGCTCGCCGCCGCGTGCCCACGAGCGTACATTGGAGTTTTGGATCCGTTCATCGCTGTCGTCTTCCTCCCTGCGCCCCCTTTGCCTCCTCTGCCCCGTGAGAGCCTCCACTGCTCCTCCTTCATCGTTTGCCCCCGAGTTCATGCGCGCAAGCACGCGTCCGCGGTGCCAGCTCGGCCCCCTCGCCCTGCGGCTATTTAAGCCATCCCCGGCCTCGTCCGAGCTCACCTCTGGCCTCGCCTCACTCCTAGCTCCCTCCCTGACCACTAGCCCGAGCTCCAGGAGCTCTCTGTGCCCCCATCGCCACCATGGCCGCCGTCGGGCTCCGCTCAAATCCGAGCAGCCCCGGGCTCCTCCCCTCCTTCTTCCACCTTTAGAGGCCCCCATCCACACCCTAGAAGCCTCCCTGCCGTGTCTCTCCTCCTCTGTTGGCCTCTGGCCACAGTCCCCATCTGCACCCGATGCCGCCGTCCGCCATGCTTGAGGCAGCCGCCGCTCTGGTCTTCCTCGGCATGCGCAAAGCCCCTGGTTGGATGCGCCCCTGTGCGCTGAATCCATCCATAGCCGGAGCCTCGCCGAAGATGCCCCGTAGTGCCGGCAATCGCCATCAGGGCGTGCCTCTCCCCTCGGCCAGGAGCTCCCTGAGCGGGAGGTTGAAGACAGCCAGGCCAGGTGGGCCCAACTCCTCGCGGACCCACCTATCAGCGGGTGGGCATTGACCCAGCCTGCCCAGATGGATAAGTGCCGGGCCCCACGGCCTGTGGGACCCGCACGTCAGCGACCCAGCCGGCCGGCCCCATCCCTGCTGACGTGGCAGGTGGAAGCACATTTTGGGCAAGTACGTTTTCGCCGACCGAAAGCGTATTCCTAACTTTGCGTTTCTGCGTTATCCACCCAGGGACTTGTTTGTGATGAAAAGTTTACAGAAAAGTCCCTGAACTTCAACCCTCCACAACTTTTTATCCGTAACTCCAAATGAGGTGATTCCAACGCCCACTTCTTTGTTTCATCGAGCCCGTTCTGTTGGTTTCATTTTCACTATGGTTTGACACTGTGAAAAATGACATTTTTGCCTTTGCACGTAAACAGCCCCCTCCGGGAGAGAACTGTTTCCGGCAAGTCTTTCTGCGGCTTCACCGCACTTCTCTCCGGTGCCTTCTTCATCCCCAGGAAAGCCACAATACCCACTTGCATGATAGTCATGCAGTAGCCATGGTTTTCAACTTGAACCTTTATTAATTGTTTGCTTGTTAAAAAGATGGTTATCGTTGTTCCGGTGATGTAAGATTTGCATGTTCACTTTTGTGCTATGTTGTTTTGAACTCTGTGATCATGTTCTACCTACTAGTATCACCTTTCATATGTTTATGCTTGCTAGTAGTACATGTTGATCTTGGTAATGGTCATGCTAGTCAGTATGCCATGCTCAGTGGATATGATTTATTGTTGATATGATGGATAGTTATGTGATACCCTCATGATTATGTTGATATCATGTTCATGCATTTTATCATGGCTCAGCATATTTGCATTCAAGTTAACCGGATTAAATTGAACTTGAATAACTGTTGGCTAAGTCATGGTGCCGCTGAAACGATGTTGACCAGTGCAACCACGCTTACCAGTATGGGACGGTCCTAACTGGGTCTATTGTCGTGCCTCTTGCCAGTGCCTCCAATGAGGGAAGGTTATGGGCGCACGCTACCCTGATCAGGTAGGCGGACATAAGCCTTGTGTGCCCATTGTTGAGTTAAGTTTTTGGGTCCCAAAGTGGATCGTTGCCACGACAGTGGTTTGAGGTGTCTTGAGGTAGACATGGGGCCACCCATGACTTAGCCCAGAGGGGAGTGAGTCAGAGTGGCCGGGAGACTGTCATGGCAGTAGATCGGTTTTGTCGGAACACCATTGGTCCATCCGAATGGGAGTGCGAGGCCATGGGTTCCATAGTGTGGGTATAGTGTACTAACCTCTGCATAGTGTATATTAAATCTATCGATAGCCGCGCCCGCGGATAACCAGTTCGAAAGTAGGGTACACCATGAGTCAATAGTAATAAGAATAACTTGATTAATGACAACCCGTGGTTGTGATCGTCGTAAGGATCACGTGCCATTTATTGGTTGGGTTGTGATCACCGTAAGGATCATCGTGGTATAGAGGATACCGAGTTGTTGGATATTCGTGATGTTGTGCGAGAATCATGGATAAAGATCAAGCTCCTTGTGGTCATTTAATGATTACTATGGTATTGTTTATACCAAGCTTGATTTGATCCTGAGATGATCGTGTGATGTCCGAGGTTGGTAAGTGATGCATGTGTTGGTTACGAGGTAACCCGAGCAGAATAAGTGGTGCATATAGTGTCATCATGTTGCATGCTGGTATTGTTGGATTAATATGTTCATGTTGTGTTAGCTGTATCATGTTTATGTTGGTCATGCCATGTTATTCTGATGATCTCATGCTAATTCCCGTTTAACCTATAATTGCCATGTTGTTGTTTGTCTTGAATGCTTCTGGTTATTGTGAGCTTGCAAGTACATTCAATGTACTGACCTGGCGTGTCATGCTAGTTTTCAGGTCATGCCA
>NC_057810.1:525720123-525766544 GCF_018294505.1 Triticum aestivum | reverse complement strand
GGGTTGGCTTCAGATAAAGAGTGAGGTGTCTATATTTGAGGTACTTTAGCTAATTGAGATATTGTGCACTCATAGTTGATCAATTTGTTTCATAGTTTGTACTATGAGATGACGATACTTTTGAACATGCGTGATATACCTTGATGTACCAAAATTACAAACCTAAGATTGGAATTTTGGAATTTGACTCCATCATTGGCTTTTGTAATTCATTTAAACCGAGGTACATTTTTTAAGCCGGGATTTCGTGATTTCAAATTCATATATCAAACCTAGAGATATACACATACGGGCATGTTCAAACTTTATAATCATCCACTTTATTCATACACATACACATTTTTGCTTTTGTCATCATATTTAGGATAAACACATCTGGAATTTCATTTGAATTGGACCGTATGACGGTATTTGCTTGTAGTAGCTCAATGATCCATATTTGAATTGAATGGACAATCTAAGTTTCGAGTTGGAGACATTGATTTTAAAACTTGCACATTTCTTTGCGTGCAAAACAAACAAATTTTCGGCCATGATATCATTATCGGTCGTACAAGAGCAGAATACTTATAACTTTTGGCACCAAAAGCTTTCAAATTTCCGCTCACATCAAAATATCATGCGCCTGAAAGTTTAGCCCTGCGATATTCCTGTTTTACCCCTGCCACATGAATGGAAAAGGGTTGCTTTGGTAACTCCATTGTTTTCCCCTCTTTGCCCCCAACATTCTTCCCCAGAGCCCCTCCCCTTCCCCTCGCCGACCCCCCAACCACGTCAAGCCGCCGAATCTAGTCCTCTGACGCAACGGTGGACCTCACACCCTGCCGGATCTACCTTCCGCACCTTGGAACCCCCAACTGCCAACTCACCACTTCACCAGAGCCGCTTCAGCGACTGGCTTGTCCACCGCTCCAGATCTCCTTGACCGCCATCATGGTCCACCGCACTAGATCTACTTAACCGGCGCCCTCGTCCGCCACAGTGTAGGCCCTTCACTGACTCCCTCGTCCGCCCCTTAGCTGGCCCTTCATAAAATCCCTCATCCGCCGCAACAGATCTGCCTCACCGAAAGCACTATACAACGCACCCGCCGAAGCCTTCGTCCACTGCACCGGACCCGGTCCACGGACACCATATTCAACTCCACCGGCCCTGCTTTACTGACGCTGCAGCCTCATCAGGTAATTTCGATCTATACTCCTTCGGTTTTTCTCTTTATCGTGCAACTGTTCACTTACCACAGATGAGCTTTCTTGTATGTCGACAGGCACCGCAACCGTAGCATCGGAGCCGCTTCAGCGACAGTGAGAGCAGACCCAAACTCAACCGCAACACAAGCACCATCGATGATCCTTAGCTATCAAGTATGACAATGATACCCATACGCCGCCGAGAATCAGGTACTATTATCCAACGGCCGGCGCCTACGTTCACTTTCCTAGCATAAGCACCGCACCTTTGAATTTCTTTAGGGTATCATTCAGTTTTTCATGAGACGCGTTATTCTGCTTGCACCTGTAGGGCCATACTTCTGGTAGTGAACATGTTACATGTGCTAAATTACATACCAGTGCACATATGGTTAATATGCTTTAGTTTTGTCCTAAGTACTCCCTCCGTTCCAAAATAGATGACCCAACTTTGTACTAACTTTGTACTGAAGTTAGTACAAAGTTGAGTCATCTATTTTGGAACGAAGGGAGTATTACTATACTTCCTAGATATCACTGCCTACTATTCTACTTCTTGAATGCTATATTTATGATAATGGTGTTGTTATGATGCCACCTATTGGTTCCATCAGACTGCTTAATGTTCCCTATGCTTAATTACACATCAGCAAACTAGCATGTGGTTCCGCTGCTTTTTGTTCGTTTTACCCTACATTTTCTGATGCTAGCCATTACATCACTGCTCCAAGCCTCTGTTCATTACTTGTTTGTGTGCTCTTGATCTTCCCAAGTTGCATGACTAATTTGATGCTTCTATTAATTATGGAGCTTCCAACCCCATCAAGCAAAATATTTGTTCTTTTGGGTCTGGCACCTCGAACAAGCATAAAAATGGAGGGAAGCGGATATATTGTCGTGTATGCACACACCCTTCTTTCATTAGTTTAGATGAACCATTGATGATCAATTCGAACCAGTGCATGCGATTAAAATTAATTCTACCTAAATATAGGGTGCAGAATAAACTACAACAACTAGATTTGCAACCACGGGATGCTGACGATATCTTCAAAGAACATTGCAACAGCAGCGAGGCTTCACAGCAACATATGGTAAGCCAGTGTGTTTTACTACATGTGAAATGTAATGCGAGTGAGCTACTTTCTTGGATTGTGCCCTCAACCTGTAATCCTACCGAATTACAAATAGTTCAGTTGTCTGCTTTGATGTATTGCTTGATTTGAATGCTTGCTTGTTGTTATGCTATACATGAGTTGGACAATATGCCAACAGTGCCTGCTGTACTATCGTAAAGAAATGCATGGCTATTTCATTTGATTCCTTAACTTTTCCTCTCAACTTCATCACAAGACTGTCTTCGTAGTTTATGTGAGGCCACACTATTAAGTGCTTTCTCAGATTATTTCATCTGCTTAGATTCCTTGGCAACTTAAATATAGCGGTGGTACACTCCCTTTCAACTAGGGATGTCAACTGGGTCCCGTTTAATCCCAATTAAAGTCCACTAGTGGTATGATAGTTCAAAAGAGTTTTTGTTTTTTGAGGAAAATGAACTAGGGAGGTAGCAAAAACTAACTAGATGGGATTGGCGGATGTCGTTTATTTGCCACTTACATCCCTAGTTTCATCTTACAATTTTAATTTCTTTTCGGCTGATGCTGCTTCGAACCATTTAAATATAGTTTGCCATGCTCGGCAATAATTCATCCGTCGTTTACCATGTAAGCTTACTGCCTGGATCATACGATAACTATCTCTTACTTATGTCCAGCGAAAACCTTTCAGGGTGCCTTTCACACTAGGACACAATGTACAACCCCAGAATCTATTTGTGGAAGCAGTGCGCCATCCATGTTACCAGATGGTAGCATTTCAGAGGCAACACCGCCGGAGAGCAGTCTGAGCACATATATTATAGTGCTTGAGGCTCTACTAGAGGCAGAAAGAGATGGTGTGGCTGCCATGAATGAGGTAATCTTTATCTTGAGGCTGGAAATTACAAAATTAGCGGTACGCATTATGCCAGCAACCCAAGAATTGGAGGAAGTAAGAATGTTGCATTTGAAGACGGAGGAGGTCCTGCTGTTTCTGCTATCTGAAGCCCAAGGTAATCCCGGTTCTTCTTTAGATACTAGTTGAAATTGTCATTATATTATTGTCTTGCATGCTGTGTCATGTCTCTGAATGGATTATGTTGCAAGACCCCCTATGTTTCCATGTGTTGTAATGATCCGAATTTTTTAGGCGAGGTAATCCTCAGTACTTGTATGATTGACATAAGGTGAACTGTTTTTCGTGTGAGCATATCGTATTGGATGAAATAACTGTTTGACTCAGAGTGTATCCAACCTACTGAATTCGAAGATCACGGCATTTCTAAATCATAATCATATATAAAGGTGGAATAAATCTTTGTTGTGGTTTTGAAGAAATAAATAACAAAACGTAGAATTATATGTGGATATTCATAATTGTATACAAATTGGATTTGAATTTAGTTTGCCAGGTCCCAGGGCAAACATGAATGCTAATTCTCCCAAGTTTTGAACGAAGCGGCTAAACATCCACTATAATTTGTGGCTGCCCGAAGCAAGTGTTTCGAGATGGAAATTACTGTCTACCCCTGACACTTGACATCCTTATCGACCGGATTTACACTGTTGTCGATAGGGGTAGACTAGTAACTTCAATCAGACATGACACGACGGCCTCTGAGCACATTCAGACACGGTGGGCGCCAAATGTGGGCGGCAAAACACATTTGATTCAAGCTCGTCCGAAAGACATGTGTCTCTTCCTCCATTTCCCCATTCATGCACGGTGGGCAGAAAAACAAATTCTCCTCGTCCAAAATCAGTGTAGGCTAATATTTTAAATAGGGGCAGATGTGTAACTTCCCTCAGACGTGACACAACCGCCCTACCTGTCAGCCCTGTTTATACACCGTGGGCGCCAATCGTGGGCGGTAAAACACCCTCTCCTCGCTCGAAATAGTCACCGACAAATATTTAGGAGATGCGAGATTACCGTCCTATCCCCAACCGATGTGATGTCTGAAATTTTAAACGGGGGATAAGTTCGTAACTTTCCCACATTTCAGAGAAGTGCATCCCAAAGTTTGAGATCCCCCCTCCCCTCCATTTCCCCATTCATACACCGTCGGCAGCATGACAACCTCTTCACTACGGCCAGCCTCCTGCGTCCGCCACCCCATCCTCCACCTTGCCGGAGCCGCTACCCCTACCCCATCGTCCACTGCAAGAGATGGACGTCTCTCATCCACGGCGCTGGACCTGGATCCTTTCATCACCTCCTCTCGCTTCATCGTCACCGTCGTCCACCTTGCTGTTGCCGCTCCTACGACCGCCTCGTCCACGGCAACATGATATATCCCCTGACCCAGCAGTCTGCCGTCTAAAGTCTTCTTCCCTGTCGCCGACAGCCATCGCACCCGCAACACCCTCAACGTATCAGCATAGGCCTACACGGTGTGGCAAGAGAGGTGGTACTCTTCCATATGTGCTTAAGTTATTGATCTCACCCGGAAAATAGATCGTAATTTTTTTACTGTACTTTTCTTCTCCGTACCAAATCGTAGTGGCTAGTTGAAAGAAAACATTGGTTGCGAAGTAGCTTTGTCCGGTTTGCACCTTCAGATCCGCCATGGCACGGGCACTATACTCGTAAAGCTTATGGTTTCCCCCCTTTATATTCACTACCATCATCGTAGGTGCTTCGTGTCGTGCTAGCACTGCTCCTCAAGACCTCAACCCAAAGCTTACGTGTTGAAATACGAATCTGATATGATGCTCATATCACTAAAATAGAGAATGTTTAATTGGTCACCTAATGTTCCTATATTCATTTCTAAAAGCATGTGCGCCACCCACTGGTCCAGCTAGTTCCACTTTCCTGATTTTTCTCTTGATTCTTAGGGTTTTCCCCTTTTATCTACTCTACTATGATCTGCGTAGGTGCTTTCTGTCGTACTAGCATTACCCCACCCTTCAAGCTAAACAACACAACAATCAGGATTCAAAAGCTTAGTTCTTCAAATATGATTGTGATATGATACTGATATTAGTTAACCGACACATTTATTTGGTTAGCTAAAGGTCCCACTTGAGTTTCCAAATGCATGTCGCGACATATAGAAAGACAACATAATTGCATTTGTTTGTCACTTGTTGACCGTACTTCCTTGTCCATACCAAATCTTAGTTGTTATTTCAAAGCAAACATCGGTTGCTAACGACCCTTTGTGCGGTTTGCAGCTTCAGATCTGCCATCCCACTACCACGGTCAACACTGTACTCATCATGCTTATGGTTTCCCCATTTAATGATGACCACAATCAGCCTACATGGTTCGTGTCGTAATAGCACTGCTCCACCCATCGAGCTAAACAAGCTTTGTCGGTGTCAAAACTGGCGGATCTCGGGTAGGGGGTCCCGGACTGTGCGTCTAGGCGGATGGTAACAGGAGACAAGGGACACGATGTTTTACCCAGGTTCGGGCCCTCTTGATGGAGGTAAAACCCTACGTCCTTCTTGATTAATATTGATGATGTGTGTTACAAGAGTAGATCTACCATGAGATCAAGGAGGCTAAACCCTAAAAGCTAGCCTATGGTATGATTGTTGTTCGTCCTATGGACTAAAGCCATCCGGTTTATATAGACACCGGAGAGGGCTAGGGTTACACAGAGTCGGTTACAATGGTAGGAGATCTACATATCCGTATTGCCAAGCTTGTCTTCCACGCCAAGGAAAGTCCCATCCGGACACGGGACGAAGTCTTCAATCTTGTATCTTCATAGTCTTGGAGTCCGGCCAATGATGATAGTTCGGCTATCCGGACACGCCCTAGTCCAGGACTCCCTCAGTAGCCCCTGAACCAGGCTTCAATGATGACGAGTCCGGCGCGCATATTGTCTTCAACATTGCAAGGCGGGTTCCTCCTCCGAATAATTTATGGAAGATTGTGAACACCAGGATAGTGTCCGACTCTGCAAAATAAATTCCACGTACCACCGTAGAGAGAATAATATTTACACAAGTTCAATCTGCTGACGTATTTGGTGGCGTGACGTCACACCACTACCAAGCCTTTTCTTGAATCGTTTTTATTGTGCCACCTCAGCGTGTTTAGCGAAGCGGTTTCCTTGGCACGTCTTGTCGAAGCAGAGATCATGTTCCCCTTATTCCGGGATTCTCATAAATACGGACGTGGGTAACCCAGCCGCGCCCGTTGCCACGCCCCCTCCATCAAAGGCGGGTTCCAAACGGTCACGGGGACGGCTCTTGGTATTCTTCCTCTTTATAATGAGACCAAGGCCCATTCTTTTTCTTCAATCCTCAATCGAATCCGCCCCTTGCCCCGAGTTCCAACACCCCGGGCTCCAGATTCGGGTACTTTCGACTTTCGACGATGTCCGGCTCCGATCTACGAGGCCGATGGATGCCCTCTTCCGTCACGGAAGAGGACGTGCTAAAGCTGAGAGACGCCAGGTACTTGACCTACGAGATTTCGCATAGGTTGCCTGCCCGAGGGCAAGTTATTCCTACTCCCGAGCCCGGCGAGAGCATTGTGTTCATGTCTCACCTCCGTCGGGGTTTAGGCTTCCCGATGGATCCCTTCGTGAGGGTGCTCATGTTTTACTATGGGCTGGAATTCCATGACTTGGCTCCAGAGTCCATCCTCCACATCTCATCATTCATTGTCGTCTGCGAAGCCTTCCTCCGCCTTACCCCTCACTTCGGCCTGTGGCTCAAAACCTTCAACGTGGAGTCGAAGATGATTGAGGGGCGTCAGGCAAAGTGCGGAGGGGCGGTTATAAGCAAGAGGGCCAATGCTCCATGGCCCGAGGGCTCTTTTCAGGAGGAGCTCGGCTTGTGGCAATAGGAGTGGTTCTATATCACCGCTCCCAGGGGCAGCAGGCAGAGGCCGCCGCCCATCTTCCGCTCGGGCCCTCCACAACGGCTGACGTCATGGGTCAACAAGGGGCTTAACTGGGGGCCGTCCAAAGACGTACCCCTGTTGCAGGACCGAATTCGAGGCCTCCAAGAAAAGGAGATTAATCTGGTCGTAGTGGCACAGGTTATGCTGATTCGGCACCTTCTGCCCTACAAACGTCGCCCCCTCCGCCTGTGGGAATTTAATCTAGAGGGGCCACGAGCTCTCCAACACTTCATGGGTTTGACACCCGCGGAGATGTACAAACTGTTCTTCGGATCGCAAGAGATGCGCCCGGACTTGACCGAGGACGCTGGCCTAAGCTACGGATACTCAAGTAAGTAGCCATGTGTCCGGACATATTGTCCATTTATTAATCATGGTTTTTCCTTTTAACCATCTATCCCTTGGACAGGAGTGGATAGCGCAAGCAAAACTGATACGGTGTCCGGCCCCCCTCCCTGAGACCACGCTGGATCCCGTGTTAGTCAAAATGTTGGAGGTTGCGCCTTTGGAGGGGAGCGAAGGGGGGCACAGGAAAACTACCACCTCTGCCAAGGAGGCCTTCAATAAGGGGGGAATCGAGAATCCCTCCTTCCAGGGGGAGAAGAGGACCGCTTCCGAAGACCCGGAGGCCAAGGCCTCAAAGCGGGGAAGGAAATCTACGCCGGAAGGTCCTGCGCCGGGAAGAGCCCCGGCCGCACAGTCTCCCTAGAGGAATCAGCCCTCCAGCGAGCCGTAAGTAAAAAAGGGGGAATTTTGTAATAGGGAACGCCCCTGTATTATTTCCAAAGGTAACCAAAGTTTTCACTTTGTAGTTCGGATCTCAGCCCATCTCAGCAGAGCTCATCTTCGGGGGACCTTCGTCCGGAGATGATGGAGAGCGAGACGCCTCAATCTGCCGCCCCGTCGGGCGGGGCGGACGACCCTGAGGTGTCATCACGGAGGGTCTCCCCGAGTCCGGCGCGGCCGGAGAGTCCGGCACCCATTGGAGTACGGCCGATGGAGCTGCAGGATTTGCTCAAGAGGGCGTCTATCTCGGAAGATCACCACACATTAATGAGTATGGTAATTGAGAGGATCTCATCCGCCGAAAGCGGGTTGTATGAGGCCATCGGAAGTTTGCTGACGGGGTTTGAGGTACGCAAAAAATGACATACATTTTGACAGTTTTGCACATGGAGTGCGCCCTGTATAGATAGTAGCCCCTGAGACTTGGTATGTTGTCGAAAGCGATAGCGTGCCAATGATCATAATCTCAGTTATAGAATGTCGCCTTTCCTATGCAGGTGGCGGAACATTCGGTGGCCAGCCGGACTGATGGAGTTGCCGAACTGAAGAGGCAACTCGATGTTGCGGATGCGGACATCGCGCTGGTCAATAAGCGACTTAACGAGTCGCAAGGTAGGTTGTTGCTCCGCGGTTGCCTAGTACGGGAGCTGATGCCCGTTCCTTACAATTTGTATGCTTGATGCAGATGGTGCCACTGCTGTGGAAGACCTTCGAGCAGAGCTTGCTCGAGCCAAGGAGCAAGCCAGGAAAAGTGATGCGACTGCCACAAAGGCAGCGGAAGAGCTAAAAGCCAAAAAGGCTGCTCACTGCCGAAGCAGGGAGGAGATGGCCGGAATGGCCGCAAAATTAAAAGATGCTGCCAACCGCTATGAGGTTCTTGAAAGAGAACGCCGAGCGGAGCAAGAGGACCTGAAGAAGGCCGCCGCCGAAGCCAAGGATGCCCGTGGTGCGATGCGGGCTATGAAGGAGGAGCTACGTCAGGCCGGAGACATTGCGGCTGGAAAGCCCTTTCTACTGCGTAGGAAGTTTACGGATCCGAAGTATGCTCAGTTGGTCCAATTGTGTGGTGTAGAGGATCCTCATCTGGATTTGGCGGCGAGTGCGGCGGACGCAGTCATGCACTTCCGAAGCCAGAAGGATCACGAAATGGAAGAGCTTTTCTGGTCTCAATTCCATAGTCCGGAGCGTCCACTCCCGTTGGCTGATCGGCTGGCTGAGTGGGCTGAGCTGAATAGATTGTCCGGACTTGCCATGACGGATGTGGTCGCTCATCTGTGGCCGGAAAGGCCCAAGCCGAAGAGTTATTTTGGCTTGTTACAGCAATTCCTTGGGGCGGTGCCGCATATCAAGGCGATGAAGCGGTCGGCATGCATAAAAGTTGCACGGATGGCTCTCGCCCATGTGAAGACATACTTGGCGGAGATGGATGCCACCGCTGTTGCATCCCGGGGTTCAGACAAAAGCCGATTACCCACCGAGCACTATTTTGAGGAAGTCCTGCAGGGCGCTCGTTTAATAGAGTCGCAGTGCTCGAAAGATGTCATGTTCAAATGACGTGTATGATTTGTGAGATCACGTTTATAATGCAATAGCTTTTTATACTTGTGCGTTCAAGTATTGAACTATCTCCTGTGCGGCCGTATATGTATGTATAACCTGAAAGATGGCAGTATTTGGCTTCAGCCCCCACGCACATGGTGCGGGGGTGTTTGCAAAAAGAAAAGCGCTTTTTCACACTTAATCCAATGTCTTGGTCCTTTTGAAGGAGGTGATAGCATAGCAAACTAGGCAACCGGACTATAATGCTTTATCACTTTCACTTAGCCATAGGAGCTCGAAGGTGGGGCTACTATATAGCCCCTGGAGGCACCACGCTCTCCGAACTCGGGGCGCGTATGTGCCTGACCGGGAAGCGGTCCTTCGTCCAAGCGGAGGAATTCTAAACATTCCAATAGTCGATCGAGTGGTTGACCAGTCTCTCGCTATATCATGACAGTCAGTTTTCGGCTTTCTCTACTGAGGTGCTCACCCGGCCGAACCGGGGCACAATCGCAGTAGTTCCCCTAGTGCCGCGTTAGCCGATGGAGCGGAACGTAAGGCAGCAAAACACAGGAGCCGGGAAAACCCAACATTTGACCAAAGACATGATTCGGAGCTGATGCATATAAGGCCTAACTCGAGACGCCGAACACTCCCTGAGGTGTTCGGTCTTTATGATACCGGGCAGAACAATGCCCTAAGCCCCTAGTGTCCACGTACAGGCGGGAACTTCTGAGGCGGCCGATGCCAAAACGCCAGCCTCCTCCTCGGTTATGGTAGAAAACCATGGGATGTGTATCAACAAGACACAATAAGAAAGGTTTACGCAGGGTCTAAATCTGAAAAGAATCCTTGCAACGGTTCCCTGCTGCACGTCTGCGCCTGTGTCTCCGTTGTGCTGTATCCTGGACGGGTGTAGCACGTGCTTCATCTGTAAAAGAGAAGGACTTAGTTTGGAGAAAATATCGTGCAAAGGATGTATTTAAAATAAAGTATAATTTGGAAGATGAATAAATTTGAGCTTTATTGGCTCTCATCGTTTATACGTGCAGCCCCTTGTAAAGGGGTATGCGGCTGGGAAGCCCCTTGTTTATTTACACCGGACTCGCCTAACCGTGTCCGAGGTCTGAATGACCTATTTTTAGGGGCTTTGACCTGCAAGGTCGGATTAGTGTGTGGCTGTCAAGGCGGCCTCACGTTCTCCGTGGTCGAGGAACACTCGGAGTTACTCTTTAATGAGATTATGCCGTGTGGACCGGGCATTTTAAGCGTAAGAGACGCGTAATGTGTTATTGCATTAAAGCGGGCGAAAGCTTCGCGTCCCAGTAGTGCTTGAGGGCCATTATGAAATGGGGCGATATCGAGAGTGAGCTTTTCGTGACGGAGGTTGTTGGATGAACCGAACACAACCTCTAGTGGTACAGAGCCTGTTCAATTGGCTTAAAGGCCTGGCGTCACTCCTTTCAAGGAAGTGCTGCTACGGTGAATTTTGGTAGGGTCTATCCCCATTCTGCGGTCGGTGTCCTGGTATGGCAGGTGCCGCACTGTGCTTTCGTGTTATCACATGAAGTGAGTTCACTGTTTTGACTTCTAGTGGGAAGGTCTTCTGTTTTCCGGCGTGCTGCTTGTGGGGTTCATCGTCGTCTTCGCTTGGTGTGTCGAGCCCCTTGCGTTCGGTGTTAAGTCGGCCGGACTGCTTGAAGACCCAACAATCTCTGTGGGTATGGTTTGCAGGCTTCTCGGAGGTACTATGTATTTGACATAGCCTATCCAGAATTTTGTTTAGGTTGGATAGCTCGTCACTGTTGTCCTTGAGGAGCAGTGTTTTATTATGCGGCCGAGAGCTTTTGAATCCGGCGTTGACCGCTGTCCTATTTGGGCCATTTTCCTTATTCTGGCGCTGATCTTTTCTGCGTCGTGATTTCCCATTTCCATCCCTGACTTCGGATGTACTCGGGTCGCTAGTACTGCATCTAGCCAGCCAGTTGTCTTCCCCCGTGCAAAAGCGGGTCATGAGGCTTGTAGTGCGGCCATTGTTCTTGGCTTTTCCTGGCCGAGGTGTCTGGCGAGCCATTTGTCTCGGACGTTGTGCTTAAAGGCTGCTAAGGCTTCGGCGTCCGGACAGTCGACTATTTGGTTCTTTTTGGTGAGGAACCTGTTCCAAAATTTGTGTGCTGACTCTCCAGGCTGTTGAGTTATGTGACTTAAATCATCTGCATCTGGAGGGCGGACATAAGTCCCCTGAAAATTTGCTCGAAACGCATCCTCGAGCTCTTCCCAACTTCCAATGGTATTTTCTGGGAGGCTTTTGAGCCAATGCCGAGCTGGCCCTTTGAGCTTGAGGGGTAGGTATTTTATGGCATGGAGATCGTTTCCTCTGGCCATATGTATGTGTAGGATATAATCCTCAATCCAGACTCCGGGGTCTGTTGTTCCGTCATATGCCTCTATGTTTATGGGTTTGAATCCCGCTGGAAATTCATGATCCAGTACCTCGTCGGTGAAACATAGTGGGTGTGCGGCGCCCCTGTATTTGGGTGTGTCGTTGTCTTCAAACGCTCGGCGGGTTGTGTTGCTTCCTGGAGTCTTCTTTTTTGGCCCATAGATAGACCTGACTGGGTCGTCCTTTTTCCGAGGATCTTTATGCTGATCGTGTGCCGGCTTGTGTGCGGAGCCCCTTGCTGCTCTTAGCCTGTCATCTGGTCGTCTATCCGGCCAGGCGGCCTCTTTCTTTTTTGACTGCGGGGGCTCTAAGGCCTCCTCGTCAAATTCGGGCAACAGCTTGCGCTTCGGGTAGCTCTTTGCCTGGCGACTAGCGTCATATTTATCTGCGGTATTGAGTACTTTGCTCCATCTCATTCTGAGTGCGTCCTCTGCTGTTTTGAGCTTCCGCTTTTGCTTCTTCAAACTTCTTGCAGTAGCGACGAGCCTTTTATGAAGGTTCTTATGCTCTGGTGATGTGTTCGGCGTGAGATCGTCTAGGCTCTTGTTTTCGTCGGGGATGGGTTGCTTGTCCAGTTCATCATATTCGGATGGTTGCTTGGTGGCATGTTCGCCGTCCATTGCTTCGCCCTGCTCTAGGGTCGGGTCCGTATGGGTGCCGTTTTTATCGAGGCGGGACTTCGGGCGGCGCTTGCATCGCCGTTTTGGTTGTTTGTTGGGGGAGTTGTCCTTCGCCACGTCCCGTTGTTCCTCATTATCGCTTCCTTTTGGTGTATCCACCATGTATACGTCATGAGTTGGGGTGGCTTTCCAGTGCCCGATAGGTGTTGGTTCTTGGTCGTCTCCGGCATCGTCGTCCATACCGTCGATGTCTTCGGAGTCGAAGTCTAGCATGTTGGTTAGATCGTCGACAGTGGCTACTAAGTGGGTGGTGGGTGGGTGTTGAATTTCTTCATCGTCCGCATCCCAACCGTCCTGACCGCAGTCCGGACAGGGCTCTCCTGATAACAAGAGATACTTTAGCGAACTCAAGATGTCGCCGAAAGGTGAGTGTTGGAAGATGTCCGCGGCGGTGAACTCCATGATCGGCGCCCAACCGGATTCGATTGGAGGGGGCGCGGGAGGCTCGGAGTTCGGCGAGGAGTCCGGCACCTCGGAGTCACGGGCTTCATGAGGGACAAGATCAGTGTTCGGCTCTATCGCCGTAGAGGTTGCAGCCCCCGAGGCGGTGTCTAGCCATCCGTCCTCGATCTGCATAGCCGGCTCCGAATTGAAGATCGGAGCGGACTCGAGTGCGGCCTCCAGGATACTGTCCGGCTGCAGAGCTAAATCATGCCCATCGTGATAGTGCGGCACGCTCGGCTGTGGCTCGAATCCATCGAGGATCAAGTCCCTGTGGATGTCAGCCGTGAAGTTCAAACTTCCAAATCTGACCTGACGGCCAGGGGCGTAGCTTTCGAACTGCTCCAGATGGCCAAGCGAATTGGCCCGCAATGTGAAGCCGCTGAATACGAAGATCTGTCCGGGGAGGAAGGTCTCACCCTGGACTGCGCCGTTGTTGATGATCGAAGAAGCCATCGAGCCTATCGGTGACGACACAGAGGAACTCTCAATGAAAGCACCAATGTCGGTGTCAAAACCGGCGGATCTTGGGTAGGGGGTCCCGGACTATGCGTCTAGGCGGATGGTAACAGGAGACAAGGGACACGATGTTTCACCCAGGTTCAGGCCCTCTTGATGGAGGTAAAACCCTACGTCCTGCTTGATTAATATTGATGATATGTGTTACAAGAGTATATCTACCACGGGATCAAGGAGACTAAACCCTAGAAGCTAGCCTATGGTATGATTGTTGTTCGTCCTATGGACTAAAGCCATCCGGTTTATATAGACACCGGAGAGGGCTAGGGTTACACAGAGTCGGTTACAATGGTAGGAGATCTACATATCCGTATTGCCAAGCTTGTCTTCCACGCCAAGGAAAGTCCCATCCAGACACGGGACGAAGTCTTCAATCTTGTATCTTCATAGTCTTGGAGTCCGGCCAATGATGATAGTTCGGTTATCCGGACACCCCCTAGTCCAGGTCTCCCTCAAGCTTAGTTGTACAAATTCATATCTGATATTAGTAAAACTGAGAGATGTTTAATTGGTTAGCTAAATGTTACTACTTTAGTTTCGAAATGCATGTGAGCCACGTATGGAGAGACCGGAAAGAATAGTATTTCTCTATGCTCTCTGGTTCATCATGGGTGGCCAACCGACATTGTATTGAAAGACTTGTAATATCTTCAATCTGCTTGCTCTTCTGCTCTTCTTTAAGATGGTACTCTTCTCTTGCGGTCGACTGGTCAGGTCGAGTTGTTCTCCCTTAGTATATTTTGAATCTGTCAGGTCAGGTCGACTTGTTCTTCTTTACTATATGTTGAAGCTGTCATCTGCGAAGTGTCATCACTTCTGGAGCTTAATATTTTTAGTAGGCCACATTATATTAATGCACACAACAAATTACAGCATGCATGGCATCTCTTAAAAGAATTGCAGAGATAGCACAAAGGGGTTTACAGGGAGGCAGTATTGGATTAGAATCACTTCTGCATTACAAAGAAAATCTCACTTGTTTTTATGTTTTCATGCATGTCAGATATTGAACATTATCAAAATGAATATGAGAATGGGCGCATGAGAGGAATATTGCGGAACAATCCACTGGCTAACAAACTTGGCATGGTGAAGGATGGCCTATCTTATTCACCCATCAAGGTGCTTGCTCTAACTTTGCAAAGTTGTATTGGTCGCACATATTTTGCATCTGACCTCTTGCATTACTTCTACTTGGTTACACCATCTGCTTAGTCATCATATATGAATATATGCCATACCTATCCATTTTATGTACCTATTCCATGTGTCATCACACTATGTTTTTTCAGTCAAATGTTGTTCTTTCGTAATAGATGTCCAAAAGGAAGAGGGCGAGCGCAGATCCTCAAGGAGTACAAACTAGGTATTTGGAGAAGGTAGTGATACCTGTTAAATCAGATAGATCAGCAGCCATAGAAAACATAGGCCCAACTATACCACACTTTACGCCTACTCCAGTGGCCAAACCCCTATTAGAACTGTTGGGAGCCCAGCGTCAGGTACTGTCTATGATATCAATTCAAAATTTGAACTCCTAAATTTCTGCTTGTGCCTTACCTTCTCTCTTGTATGAAAACTAATTTCAGATGAATCTCCTTGCTCAAAGGATCATACGATCTCAAAACAATATCGGGCTCTGCATTGTCTTGTCAGTACCTCTCTCCCTTTTGCCTTGTAACGATGTACTTAATTAATTGCTATTTGATTATGTATCATCAGTCTGCACCTGAGCTTCATTATCCTTTGTTTCTTCCAATATTATTTGATCTATATTTACTCTTTGCAAAATGTAGAATAATGGCAACGCTTATAAAGAATTTTCTTCGGGGAATTTATTGAATTATCCTTCCATCAACATGGAGAAGGGCTTTGTCCAGCCCGTGTTAACATGTAATGTAAGTTCATCCTTCTCAAGCCTTCAAACTTTGTTCTAGTGTAGATTTGGATAGGCATCATTTCCTCCACTGATGTTTGCTTTGCTATTTACATCTGATTGGATGTTTGCAACAACTACTAGTTTCAAATTGTAGTTGTAAAAACATGTTCCTTATGTAGAACAGATCCATTTATTTGCTTATATAATTGTGAAACCTGTTACATGTCTCCTTGTTTCTCTTTCAGAGTCATATCTCTTACGCCAGGCAGAACTTTAGGGAAGATAGTGAGCCAAACCATCTTGAGGACAGCGAGATGACCCCAAGGTCCTGTCTTGATGAAGACAGTGAGTTGAAGCTACTCACCAGCAGGTGTGAGACAACCTCTATGCAGTCGCTGCCTCAATCAGTTCGACTTCTTCAGTCTCAACTTACGGAAAGGCTTGCTTCAGCTTAGCACTGACTTGAAGTCAAAGATGCAATGAAGATGTCAGAGGACTACCGTGCGCACCATCATGCCATAAATCTAGTGTTGATGCATCTATCGTTGACACAACTGAGGTCTACTCAGCTTCTTTGGCTGTTTGGGGGCCCTGACCTGGCCAGGCCTAGTGCCTTCTGAAGTGCTCTCAGTTTTGTATATTCTTTTGTCGGCGCGTTTATTTGCACTGGTGGCGAACTTTGATGCCCAGTGGATGTAATATGTGTGATAGCCGTGATAGCCTAGCGTAAGTTGCTTGCTTATTTATTTCCTTGTTGTCTTGTTTATTTGTTTGCTTGTAGTCATTGCAGTTCTTTTTCCGTGGTTTGCTAGTGGCTGCAATAATCTATTTTTAAAATTAGGCCACAATAACCATGGGATAATATTTACTGTAGTGACACCGGGCCTCCTACGGGCCGTAGAAACAGTGGGCCTTCTACGGGCCGTAGAAACAGTGGGCCTTCTATAGGCCGTAGAAATAATGGGCCTTCTACGGGCCGTATCATCAATGGGCCTTATACGGGCCGTATGATCGGTTGGCCAAACATGGGCCAATAACAGGCCACATTATGGTCGTAAATGGGCTAGAGTTGGAATCGTCCATTCATGGGCTGACCATAACGGGCCATCGTTAATAGGCCATATTTGATGACACTATGAAAACGGCCCAACGTATTAACGGACCACAAACGGGCCGACTGTAACCACGGGCTGAATTTGGCCCACAAGCAGAAAATGACAGTAATGGGTCGTAAGTAAACGAATGCTGGACATGAGCCCAAGAATAACTAGGCTCTTAGAAGGCCGAAAGATAACATGGCTAGAAACGGCCCAATGGAATAACGGGCCGTAAATGGGTATAAAGTGATACACTGTTCATTATGGGCCACTTTCACCACGATCCGTTAATGGGCGTAAAGTGATACACTATTCTTTACGGGCCAGTTTCACCGCGGGCAGTTAATGGGCCAAGTGTTATAAAGGGCCTCATATGGGCCGAAAGACGGCATGGGCCAGAAGTGAAAACAGGCTGGAATCATATTGGATGGCCCACATGACGCTACCGGGCCTAATTCGGATAGGGCGTAACGGGCCTTGGGTTAGCGGGCTGTAAATGGGCTATATGCAAACATGCCATTAACAGGCTTTCCATGGGCCGGCCCGCCACCTTTCGACCAAGTCAAATGGGTCGGCCTTTTCACAGGAATGTGCCTTTGTTGGGCCGTGCCACATGCCGACGTATCATAGGCGCCTTCTGTCCAATGACTGGATGACATCTGTCCCAAGGATGAGCCGACACGTGTTTCCTCCAGCCAATGATGATTTTACATGTGGAAAATCCCCATTGGTCGGGGCTGTTAACGGGTTATCGGATCCAAACCCCGACCCGATAGCTTAACGGCGTTCGGTTACGATGGATGCCACATGTCGGTCACCCTTGACGAAAGCACTTCTGTGATGCGCGATTTATCGTCATGGAAGTGGACACTTCCGTGATGATATTTTTGGTAATGTCATGGAACACTTCTACAACAGCACAGGTATGACTATCTTGATTCTGTCATAAAATCATCATGGATGTACATGCATGACAAAAAACACGACCTACTGTGAAAAACACGTATCATCATAGAAGTGTATTTTTTGTAGTGCGTGTTTCTCCCTCTATCTTGTTGTGATGAATTGAGTTTTCCCTTTGAGATTTCGTTCTTATCAGATTGAATATTTTTATGAATTTGAGAACACTTGATATATGTCTTGCATATGAATACCCTGGTGACAATGGGGTATTATATTGATTCACTTAATATATGTTTTGGCACTCAACTCGCGGATTCCCGAGGTGACATTGGGGTAATCTATGCATAGGGGTTGATGCACGTTCTCATTTTTTTTCTCCGGTAGAAATCTTGGGGCACTGTTTGAGGTTCTTTGTGTTGGACTGAGTATTATGAATCTGAATTTGCTTTGGTTTTATTTTAGTATGAACTCTTGATAGATCAAACGGAAAGAATAACTTGGTGTTATTTTAGTATGAACTCTTGATAGATCGATCAAAAAGAATAACTTGGTATTATTTTAGTACGAACTCTTGGATAGATCAATCAGAAAGAATAGGTACAAACAATTTCCTCTGATGTTCTCCGACAGATAGAAACTTTGGAGTGATTCTTCATTGCACTTTGAGGGATGGTTATATTATCCAATTAGATTAGCATTGTTGAGAGATTGCACTAGCGAAAGTACGAACCCTAGGCCTCATTTTCAAGAATTGAAATATCATTTGTTCTCACTTTTATCACTTGCTACCATGCTATTTTTATTTATTCAGAATATAAAAATATATTTCTACCATCCATATTACACTTTTATCACCATCTCTTCGCCGAACTAGTGCAAGTATACAATTTTCCATTGTATTGGGTGTGTTAGGCACATAAGAGATTTCTTGTATTTGGTTGCAGGGTTGTTTTAGAGAGACCATCTTCATCCTACGCCTCCAACGTATTGATAAACCTTAGGCCATCCACTTGAGGGAAAATTGCTACTGTCCTACAAAACTCGACGCTTGGAGGCGCAACACGAGTCTACAAGAATAAAGTTGCATAGTAGACATCACATTCTTACCTACATAAAACCACAAGGTGATTATCAAGTTGTTGTTTAACCTTCTACAAGGACCGCCGTAGTCAAATAAAATTCAACTAAAGTGGGAGAGACAGCTGACACCAGCCAACCACCTTATGCAAAACAAGTTGCATGTTAGTTGGTGGAACCGGTCTCATGTACGTGGACATGTAAGGTTGGTCCGGGCCGCTTCATCCCTCAATACTGCCGAATCAAAATAAGACATTGGTGGTAAGGAATATGAACATCACTGCTACTTCTTGAGCTTGTGTTGGTTTTCCCTTGAAGAGGAAAGGGTACCGCAGCAAAGTAGAGATAAGTATTTCCCTAAGTTAGAGGACCAAGATATAAATCCAGTAGGAGGTACAAGCAAGTCCCCAATCTATGCACCTGCACAAACAATCAAACACTTGCACCCAACGCGATAAAGGGGTTGTCAATCCTTTCACGGTCAATTGCAAAGGTGAGAGCTAATAGAGATAGGTAAACTAAAAAGTAACTAAATATTTTTGGGTTTTTTGGTTTATAGATATGAAAATAAAAGATTACAAAATAGTAGATCAGAAAGCAAATAGGATGGAAAATAGACCCGGGGGGCTTAGGTTTCACTAGAGGCTTCTCTCATGAAGGCAAATAATACGGTGGGTGAACAAATTACTGTCGAGCAATTGATAGAAAAGCGCAAAGTTATGACGATATCCAAGGCAATGATTATGCATCTAGGCATCACGTCTGTGTCAAGTAGACCGACTCCGTCATGCATCTACTACTATTACTCCACACATCTACCGTTATCCAGCATGCATATAGAGTGTTAAGTTCATAAAGAACGGAGTAACACCTTAAGTAGATGACAAGATGTAGAGGGATAAACTCAAGCAATATGATGAAAACCCCATTTTTTTTATCCTTGATGGCAACAATACAATACGTGCCTCGCTACCCTACTTTGTCACTAGGTGAGGACACCGCAAGATTGAACCCAAAACTAAGCACCTCTCCCATTGCAAGAAATACCAATCTAGTTGGCCAAACCAAACTGATAATTCAAAGAGAAATACAAAGATATGAAATCATGCATATAAGAATTCAGAGAAGATTCAAATAATATTCATAGATAATCTAATCATAAATCCACAATTCATCAGATCTAGACA
The DNA here is from genome assembly GCF_018294505.1 of Triticum aestivum. Lineage (NCBI taxonomy): Eukaryota > Viridiplantae > Streptophyta > Magnoliopsida > Poales > Poaceae > Triticum > Triticum aestivum. The sequence continues at coordinate 525,746,839 of NC_057810.1, read as the reverse complement.
AACACACCGCAAAAGAATATTACATCGGATAGATCTCCAAGAACATCAAGGAGAACATGGTATTGAGAATCAAAGAGAGAGAAGAAGCCATCTAGCTACTAGCTATGGACCCGTAGGTTTGAGGTCAACTACTCACGCTTCATTGGAAGGGCAATAGGGTCGATGTAGATGCCCTCCGTGACCTAATACCCCTCCAGCAGAGTACCGGAAAAGGCCTCTAGAGGGGACCTCACGAGGACAGAGACCTGCGGTGGCGGAAAAGTATTTTTGTGGATTGTTCCGAGGGTTTGGGAATATATTTGAATTTATAGGCCAAGGAAGGAGGTCAGGAGGTCTCTGAGGAGGCCACAAGCCCTAGGGGCGCCCCCCTATCTTGTTGTCTCCTCGAGGGTCTTCTAACTTGGACTCCAAGTCCCATGTGTGCCTTCTGGTCCAAGAACAATCATCACAAAAGTTTTATTCCATTTGGAATCCGTTTGATACTGCTTTTCCGCGAAACTCAAAAAACAAGGAAAAACAGAAACTGGCACTTGGCTCTAGGTTAATAGGTTAGTCCCAAAAATAATATGAAATAGCAAATTAATGCATATAAAACATCCAAAACAGATAATATAATAACATGGAACAATAAAAAACTTATAGACACGTTGGAGACATATCAAGCATCCCCAAGCTTAATTCCTGCTCGTCCTCGAGTAGGTAAATGATGAAAATAGAATTTTTGATGTGGCATGCTACCTAACATATTTATCAATGCAATCTCTTTTATTTCGCATGAATATTCAGATCCATATGATTCAAAATAAAAGTTCATTGACACAAAAACAATAACTTCAAGCATACTAGAAAGCAAATCATTAAGCTTCAAAAATAACACGGCTAAAGAAAGTTATCCCTACAAAATCATATAGTCTTGTTATGCTCCCTCTTCTCAGCACAAAGTATAAATCATGCCCACTCTGGTGTCAACCAAGCAATTGTTTCATACTTTTTAACGTGCTTCATCCTTTTCAACTCTTCACGCAATACATGAGCGTGAGCCATGGACATAGAACTATGGGCGGAGTAGAAGGTGGTAGTAGACAAAATAAGGGAGAAAGTCTCACATGAACTAGGCAAATCAATGGACTATGGAGATGTCTATCAATTGATATCGATGTGAGTGAGTAGGGTTTGCAATGCAACGAATGCACTAGAGCTATAAGTGTATAAAAGCTCAAAATAAAACTAGTGGGTGTGCATCAACTTGCTTGCTCATGAAGACCTAGGGCATTTGAGGAAGCCCATAGTTGGAATATACAAGCCAAGTTCTATAACAAAAAATTCTCACTAGTAATATATGAAAGTGACAAAATAGGAGACTCTCCATCAAGAAGAAGATGGTGCTACTTTGAAGCACAAGTGTGGAAAAGGATAGTAACATTGTCCCTTCTCTCTTTTTCTCTCCTTTTTTCTTTTTGTCTCTTTTTTTGGTGGGCTTCTTTGGCCTCTTTTTTTATTTGGGCTTGTTTGGCCTCTTTTATTTTGATAACCTCACATGGGACAATGTTCTAATAATGATAATCATCACACTTTTATTTACTTACAACTAAAAATTACAGCTCGATACTAGAACAAAGGTATGACTCTATATGGATGCCTCCGGCAGTGTACCGGGATGTGCAATAATCCAGAGTGACATGTATAAAATTATGAATGGTGGCAAAGCCACAAATACTATACCAACTACATGATCATGCAAAGCAATATGAAAATGATCGTATGTGTTATAATAAATGGAACAATGGAGTTACATGGCAATATATCTCGGAATGGCTATGGAAATGCCATAATAGGTAGGTATGGTGGCTGTTTTGAGGAAGGGTAAAAAGTGGGTTTAATGCATCGGCAAAAGTTGCGCGGTACTAGAGTGGCTAGCAAAGTTGGAAGGGTGAGAGTGCGTATAATCCATGGACTCAACATTAGTCATAAAGAACTCAAATACTTATTGCAAAAAATCTATTAGCCCTTGAAGCAAAGTACTACGCATGCTCCTAGGGGAGAGGTTGGTAGGAGTGAACCATCTTGCGCTCCTGACTTTCAGGCAAAGGAAAACAATCAAGAATAAGTTGTGCTCCAAGTTCATCACATAACTAGAAGACCATACATGCATGCTATGGGAATCACAAACCTTAACGCAATTATTTCTTTGACTCCACAATTTACTACTAGCATGACTCTAATACCACCGTCTTCATATCACAAAACAAATGCAAGGAATAAAACTTCTCTTGTATCCAATGCTCTATATGAAATTTTTTATTATATATCCCTTGGATGCCTATCATATTAGGACTAAAATCATAACCAAAGCAAATTACCATGCTGTTTAGAAAGACTCTCAAAATAATGTAAGTGAAGCAAGAGGGTTCAATAATTTCTATAAAATAAAGCCACCGTTGTGCCCTAAAAAGATATAAGTGAAGCACTAGAGCAAAATTACCTAGCTCAAAAGATATAAGTGAAGCACATAGAGTACTCTAATAAATAACTATTCATGCATGTCCCTGTCAAAAGGTGTGTACATCAAGGATGATTGTGGCAAACTGAAAAGCAAAGACTCATATCATACAAGACGCTCCAAGCAAAACACATATCATGTGGTGAATAAACATATAGCCTCAAGTAATTTGCCGATGGATTGAAGACGAAAGAGGGGATGCCATCCGGGGCATCCCCAAGCTTAGGCTCTTGGTTGTCCTTGAATATTACCTTGGGGTGCCTTGGGTTTCCCCAAGCTTAGGCTCTTGCCACTCCTTATTCCATAGTCCATCAAATCTTTACCCAAAACTTGAAAACTTCACAACACAAAACTCAATAGAAAACTCATGAGATCCGTTAGTATAAGAAAATAAATCACCACTTCTTGTACTGTTGTGAACTCATTATTTATTTATATTGGTGTAATATCTAATTTATTCCAACCACAAAGAGAGCATCATAAAACACGTTACAAACACATCTAAGTCTAACATAATTCCTATGCATAGGCATTTTATAAACAAAAAAATTATCAAGGCAAGCAAAAACTAGCATATGCAAGGAAGAAGAAAGAAACAATAGCAATCTCAACATAACGAGATGTAATTTAGTAACATGAAAATTTCTACAACCATATTTTCCTCTCTCATAATAACTACATGTAGGATCATAAGCAAATTTAACAATATAGCTGTCACATAGCATATTCTCAACACGATCCACATGCATGCGAAGTTGACACTTTCCAAAAAGTGGGATTAACATTAACTAAAGTTATGACCTCTCCAAACCCACTTTCATCAAAAATTTCATAAGATTGAACACTCTCCAAATATGTGGGATTATTTTTACCTACAGTTGACACTCTTCCAAACCCACTTTCATATTCATCATGAGGCTTAAATAAATTTTCAAGATCATAAGAAACATCATCACCCCAATCATGATCATTGCAATAAGTAGTGGACATAACAAAACTACCATCCCCAAGTGTTGGGGATATAACTATTTGAGTAAGCCGCCCAGGAGGGGCTGGGTTACGCAAAGAAGACTCGCCGAAGGAGAAGCCCTAGACCAAAGTATGAAGATGGCGGTTCATAGAAAGCTTAAGGCCCACAGGCGACTTAAGGCCCGTTGTAGTAAACCTCTATAATAATATTACTTGTATCATAAGGTAGACTTAACTAGTCACCAAGCCGGACATTGTTTATAAGCCGGCCGGGACTTTGTAAGCCGCAGGGCGTCGACCCGTGTATATAAGGGAACGACCCGCTGGCGGCTTAGGGCAAGAAACAACTGATCGAAAGCCAGGCATAGCGTATCTCGCTCCCTGGTCATCGAAACATCAATACCAACCCAACTAGACATAGGCCTTACCTTCACCATAAGGGGCCGAACTAGTATAAAACCTCTCGTGTCCTTTGTCCCGATTAACCCCTTCAAGCTTCCTAGTTGCGATGGCTCCACAACTAAGTCCTTTCACGAGGACATCTAACGTGAGAATTCCACGACAGTTGGCGCCCACCATGGGGCCAGCGCAGGGTGGATTTGAGTTCTTGAAGGGCAACTTTGAAGGGCTCAAAGGATAGGTAGTGTGCCAGATGACCAAAAGTCGTCGCGGCAAGATCTGCATCAACGACAAAGGCTGGGCCCCGACGCCGGCTCAACTGAGTATGGGTACCGGGTCCCCTTCGGAGGGATCCACGTCTTCATTGGCTGGATTGGTGAGCCGGGACCTGAGCCAGACAACTGCACCGACCTCGTCGAGACGGCTCAGTGTGCGAAACCCGCCCGAGTTTGAACCGGCATGAAGCGTGTCTTTGTGGGCTGCGTCCACGAAGAACTTTCTGAAGGTCCTTAAGATGGTGGTGAGACGGCCGTCCACTCTGACGGTGATTCGTCCGCCGGTTCAACAAATTCTTTGTATCAAGTTCAAGACGGTGCGCTCGGGGGCTGTTCCGATGGCCTTAGTACTCCGGACCTCGGCAAGTCGCCAAATTGGGCAGGAGTCTTTATGGCTGGGACTCAACCCGGACAAAACTCTACAGCCGCGGCCGCAATCATTTCCTGGTTAGGAGCAGCCGGGGCAGGAGGCCCTGTGCGCCCGCCGGCTCAAGTACTGATAGACCTCATGGACAAGCTTATGACCCCGTTAACCGCCACGGTTATCCCTGCAAACAAAGATGATCATGACGCGGAGGTAGCACGGGTATGTGAGGAGATAACTCAGGCCAAGGAGGCCTTGGTAGCTGAGGATACTAGGCTAGCCACGGAGCGGGCGGCTCTCAACGCCCGGGTACAGTGGTTGCAGTCAGAGGCTTACCAGCTCACGATGAGTTTAAACGCGACCAATGAGGTAATGAGGAGGAGACATGAGAAGACCCAATCCTGGTTGCCTCCGAATTATGACCCTAGGGTTCTTTTTGCTACACCCGGAGCCGACCCAAGTAACCCGCCCGATGCTAATCAGTTTATGACATCCGGAGCGGGAGAACTGGCTCAGCGTTGGGAGATGCTACCTCTTCATAGGAGCACAGAACCGTCACGTTATGTGCCAATACCGCCGGGTCACTTTTCCAACCCCATGGAGAATTTAATTGCAGCATCGGCGCGTCTCGCGGCTCTTCCAGTGGATGGTGATGACCCAACAGCGGTGGAGACCCGGAGGATCAGGGAGCTCATTCAGACAGCCCTGGCTCAGCAAGAGATCTATTCTTATAATCGGGATAGATTTCATTCAGCTCCTCCGCCTTGGATGGCACCACCTCGTCAGAACCGGAGTCAGAGTTACAGCAGACACATAGGGTCTGAAGTTTTGTCACGCGACGTCCAACGCCGTGACCAACGTGGAGGCTATAACCCGGTGCAAGAGCGAGTACGTCGGGAGAAAGAGCGAGCGGCTCAGCTGGCGGCTCAACAGACGACATGTCAGGATATGCCGGAATATCCAACGACTTCTACTGAGATATGAATAGCCACCAGAGCTGGTGGATTCTCTTGTTTGGTACCGGCTTTGCGCAATGTGCGTCTGCCCAAAGATTTCAAGGGACCTCGAAAGGTGCCGAATTATACGGCCGACTTACAGCCGAAAGCAAGGATCGAGAGTTATGAGATGGCCATGGAACTGTTGGAGGTCAGTGACGCGGTAATGGCTAAATACTTCACCATGATGTTAGATGGAACGACCCGGTCTTGGCTAAAAGGTTTACCACCTAATTCCATTGGTTCGTGGGAGGAGTTAAAGGCCCGTTTCATCCGGAACTTCAAAGACACCTGTAAGAAATCTATGACGGTCGTGGACTTGACAAATTGTAAGCAGGGGAAAGGTGAATCTACCATCGATTGGGTATGCCGGGTCAAGGAGATAATTCATTCATCTGATAAGATGGATGCCGGCTCTGCAGCCCTTATATTGGAAAAGAATTGCAGCTTCAAGCCGCTAAGGCAGAAATTGGGGCTCCTTAAACGTGACTGCAAGGATATGGGTATGCTAATGGCGGCTCTGGTCAAATATGCCGATTCTGATAGTACTAAAGATCCCGAGTCTGACGGTGAAAAGACAGGGAAGGGAAAACGGAATAACAGTAGAAAGGGCCAATAGCGCAACCCGGAGAATCAAAATAGCAATAAGCGTAAAGCGGATGATAACCCGGAACTTGTGGCTAACATTAATACACAAGGTAACAATCAGAGGCATAAGGGTAAGTGGCCTCGATCTGACGGGTTATACACCTTTCTTCATAGTCTATGGAGTCTAGGCGGCCTTGCTAAGTGATATTCGGCCGTGGGATATAACCCATCTTTGGTTTTACTATACTTGAGCCACCGGCTCTTATGATATATATGTTTTTGACAATGTACATATTATATAAAGAAATAAAGCAGGACCTTTGTCCTTTTTTCACCCTCAAAAAGGTGTATATGTCTTTTTGACAGGTAGTGGAAACAACCAACAGGGACCGGATCATATCTGAATCCGGCTTTCCCTTTGGACCGGCTTATGATCATATCTGAATCTAGCCATGATCACTTGGGGGCTTCCTGTTCAAACATAGGTTGTATTCGAACCAAAGAGAACATAGCTATCGATACCCACTTGATCGGCATACTTGCCAAGCCTACAAGGGGGCTTCCTGATCATATTTGAATCACAGCTTAACCCCTTTAGGTCTGACGTGGATCGTATACGAATCAACGTCATTAAACAAATCTTATGGTCACTTGGGGGCTTCCTGTTCAAACATAGGTCGTATTCGAACCAAAGAGAACATAGCTGTCGATACCCACTTGATCGGCATCGCCAAGCCACTAGGGGATATATGATCGTATTCGAATCTTAGCTTAACCCCTTTGGAACGGTTACTAATCGTATCCGAATCAGAAGCCTGTAAAGTATTTTGATTATCCTGAAACCTTGTGAAAAGCATTTTGAGATGTTTTTTGTCTTGCTGGTTTAATATTCGTTACCCCAAGTTGTTAAGTGTCAGGTAAACATTATATGAGCCGGGAAGATTATCCAAGGATTGCAGAATAAGGCAAGGAAAGTTTAAAACACAAAGGAAGCAAAAGCCAGAAATATATAGCCATGGCAGCTTACGAAAAGTATTAAGCATGCACAAAGGCATGACATGCATGGGGAAGTTTTTTCTACCCTATTACAAGACTCCCTGAGTCTGAAATTGATGAAGCATTATTTTTTTGTCCAAACACTTGGCAATTTACTCCTTCGACGGGCTTGAGGGCTCCGGGTTATCCTTCTCCGCTTCTTCGTCGACATTTTTGTCCTGGAAAGTTGATAAGGCCCAATCAATTCCGCTCAAAGCTTCAAATTCAGCTTCAACATCTATTAAACCGGCCGGGTCCACTTCAGGGGCAAAAGTATGCTTACGAATTGGAGGGATCAGGCTGATTTGATCATATGGAGCGTTTGGGATTCTCCGGTTTTCACTGTCATAAGCCAGTGCATACTTGCTAAGATCTGTGTTGTTTCCAATAAGGGTTTCCACGGGACGTATGGCTTTGACACAGGCGTTGAAGTCATGGTCATCAAAGGCAGTGCCGTCCTCCTTCAGACTTGGGTACCCAAGGGCAAGGTCGGCCGGGTCTAGTTCTGGGAGCCATGCTTTGGCCCGACTCAATGCGGCTACTGCTCCGGCTCTTGAGGACGCCCGCCTTAAATCTTGGATCCGCTGAGGAAGAAAAGCGAGGCTCTTCAATACATCTTGCAGAAGGCGGGGATGTGGAGTTGATAAAGGTACAACGGCCAAGGCACGTTGTGACCCGGAGTACAGCTGTTCCACAAGGGTGTAAACCGCCTTGAGTTTGGTCAGCATGTTTTGCTTGAGGTTGGTACTCCTGGGGCCTGTATGGTTACAAGCATAACAATAAGCTGGAGATACTCGCCACACTAAATCTTGGAAGATTACAATGTCTAAAGGCTTAGAGTGACTTACCGAAGATGGCTGAGACCATTTGGGATATCTGCCGCTTTAAGTCGGACAGTTCGGTTGTTGCCTCTGCAAGTGATGCTTCTGCCGTTTCGGCCCGAGCCACTAATGAAACCCTTTCATCAACCCAAGCTTTTTTCTCCGACTCAAAATTTTTCTTCAATTTCTCTTGTTCAGAGATGCTGAATTCAAACTTGGACTTTGCTTTTTGAGTTTCAAGCTCTTGAAGCTTCAGCTGGCTCTTCAGGTCAGCAATTTCCGATTCAAATTGACTTATGGTGACCTGCATTGACACCAGGTTCTGGTAAGGATTATAAGGTAAGATTCAAAGTCTCAAGCACCTTACAAGTAAAGATACTTGACACTTGGGGGCTAATGTATGCTGAAGAATTGTAAACCTTCTCTTGCCGGGTTACATATATTAAAGTCTCAAGCACTTTACAAGTAAAGATACTTGACATTTGGGGACTAATGTGTCAATTCAAAGTTTCATGCTATCAAGGGTTAAAAGTATTCACTTTAAACCGGACAAACTAACAGTAAGTAGATTTCTAAGTCTATAGCATATTCATTCATAAGCGATAAACTTGGGGGCTGGTACAGTAAGTAAGGTTCAGGAAAAGTATAAGTTATACCTCAGATTTGTGATGTATTTGTTTCACCATGTCAATTTCCAGGTCACGGCTGTTATGAACCTGATTCAGATAGCCCGAGACTATATCACCAATGCTTAAGTGAGTGTAGTCAGTGATGTCCTGCTTGGCTTTTCGGTGTTGGGCTAACTCTTCCTTGGCGGTACATTTGGCAAGGACGGTAGGCCGCCCTGGTTCAACAAACTGAGACTTCACAAATTCAACTTCCGGCTCATTCGTCTTGACCGGGCTAGGAATTTCCGGGTTATCAGAATTATGGACAACATCTTCTACAGGCGGGTCAGAGGTTAACACCAGAATACCGAAAGCCGGTTCAGGCGGTGGCTGATGAGTGGAGCTGTCTGGAACGGATGAGTCAATCGCCGGTTCAGTGACCACCGGGTCTTGGGACGGCTTGTTCTTCTTTGCCCTCTTGCTGGGCTTCACCTGCAGGCTGTTAACAAAAGCAGAAGGATGAATATGCAAGCATAGGTAAAGCAAAAAGTGCATAAGTTTATATTACCCGGGAGCAGTTTTGAAAGTCGGCATATTTGACTGCATGGATTCGCCGGAAGAAGGAGGGGTATCCTGATAGTTGGAGTCAGATGAATTGAGAGGTTGACAAATTAAGCCGGCTAAAGGTAAGACAGAACACAAATCGGAGGTAACCTCAGTCCGACGCTTTCTGGTTACATCAGGTAAGCCAGAGGAGAGTTCCGCATCCTTGTTGTTCCGGGTCTGCCTCCGGTTCTCAAACTGTTGTTGCTTCAAAATAAATTGAGGATCTTGATAAGCAAGTGCATGTGAAAATCTTACTTTCCGGGTTACCCTTCAGGTCTTTCGCTTTGGCAAAGGCTCTGAGTTGGAGGAGATTATAGTTACCTCTTCATTGGCTGCTCGACTATTCCCCGTATCCTCCTGAAAGGATAAAATGTCAGACAGGTGATAACAAGGGACTTAAGAAAATTTAAAGATTACCTCTTCCTCATCCGAAGAGCTATCCTCCAATCTGAGTAAGTCGGAGGCGCTGGGTTTCTTCTTATTTGAGTTTCCTACCTTGGCGGCTTTCCTTTCAGCTTTCTTGGTCGTCCTGGCTTGTTTGGCAGCTTCATGGTCATATTTGGCTTTCTAGAAGTCATCACCGGCCTGTGAAAAAAGTTAAAGAATTATGAGTATCAAGCAAGGTATAATGTATTTGTAAACATTGGTTATGATTGATAACTTACCGCAGGGGCCGGGTTATTCTTGCAAAATGGAAGTAAGCCGAAGGCGTTGCTCGTCACACAGCAGTGACAGGGTTGTAGCATCCACCACGTCATCTAGTAAGTCGTCAGGGCTATGGCGTTGCAGATCAGTCATTTCTCTAGTATAAGTACACATAGAGCTTTTATTTTCTTGATGGTGGAATTGAGAGGCATGCGTTCAAGGGTTGTCAGCTTGTCTAGTAGCGGATGGTTAGACTCAAGGCGCAGGGCGCGAAAGCCAGGCAGAAGTTTTTCATCAGCCGGAGAAGTGTCCTGACAGTAGAACCACGTCTGGTTCCAAGATTTGGGGTGACTCGGCAACTCAGTATAAGGGAAAAGACAGTCTCTCCGTCGCTGGATTGAGATGCCGCCAAGCTCAAGACTGGGCCCGTTGGCACGTTCATTTTGCCGGTTCATGTAAAAAAGTTCCCTGAACAAAAGCAGACTTGGCTCCTCTCCCAGGTACACCTCGCAGAAGACTTGAAAATTGCAAATATTTGACACGGAATTGGGTCCGATGTCTTAAGGTCTAAGGTCAAAGAAATTTAAAACCTCTCTGAAGAATTTTGAGCCGGGAGGAGCAAATCCACGGCTCATATGATCCGTAAAAATTATTACTTCCCCTGCTTTGGGGTAAGGCTTTTCCTCAGACGGGTCAGGGGCACGGTACGACATGACATCCTTTTTTGGCAGATGCCCAGACTTTACAAACTCAGCTAGTTTGCTATTGGTCACTATGGATGGAACCCAATTGCAAGTTACAGGGGCCTTGGTAGCCTTAGGAGCCATCACAGCAATTGGCCTATGGAAAAACAAGAAGATCTGGTTCAATTTTAACCCGGGAGGAAAATCTTGATTATTTAAAGTGGCGGCTTAATGAGGGGCCTTATGATATAAGGATGACTATGCAACAATATTTAAGCCGCTACAAGTATCAAGTACAATTCAAAAAAAATCCGGGTTATGAGGAGCAGTCAAGGTTCTGTATCATTTATTTAAGCCGGACATCTCGACAGTTGTGTTTGAGGGCATTTACCAGAAGAGATTTTCCGGGTGATAAAAGCAAGTTTCACAGCTAACAGTTATTATTCTGGATCAATATATTGCTCTGAAAAGGAAATTTTCTAGACCTAAAACGAGGCAGAGAAGTTCATGCACTCGAAGGGGGTTCCTGAACAAGGGAAAGGAGATCTATTTTTATGCAAGATCAACACAAACAAACACCGCAGCAGTTCTACGTGGTTTTCACGATCTAAACAGGGCATTGGAAGGAACTAGCGAGGGTTTGGTGTCGGCCAGTGATGAACACTGACGAACTCGATAAGAACCTAATGCAGATCTGAGAAAGGGAATGAAAGGAACTCACAGATGCGGACAAGCTGCGGAGGTTCGCCGTTGATCTCTCGTCAAGGTCAGGTTGATGCAGCGGCCTGAGTCGATGAAGATGAGGGAGTCGATGGCGACAGCGGCGGAGCTCGAGTGGCAGAGAGGAGAGGAAGAAGATGACTGGGGAAAAGACCTAAGTTGCGGCTATTTATAAGAGAAGACGGACCGAGAGGGCACGAGAAATGAGGAGATAACATTTATTATCCAGCGGCTCGGGCACCTCGATTCTCGGGACAGTCAATAAAGACAAAGATCCATTGAAGATGTGGAGGAATAAAAATAAGTTTTATTGAAGATGACATCATGGCGATTTAACTCGGATCCAGATGATGACGTCATGGCAGCTTAAATTCTTCGTGCAAGACAAAAGACTGCAGGACAGTTCATAAGGTATTTTAAGATTGACGTGAACAGGTTCAAATCAATCTGGGGCCTAATGTTGGGGATATAACTATTTGAGTAAGCCGCCCAGGAGGGGCCGGGTTACGCAAAGAAGACTCGCCAAAGGAGAAGCCCAAGACCAAAGTGTGAAGATGGCGGTTCATAGAAAGCTTAAGGCCCACAGGCGACTTAAGGCCCGTTGTAGTAAACCGCTATAATAAAATTACTTGTATCATAAGGTAGACTTAACTAGTCACCGAGCCGGACATTGTTTATAAGCCGGCTGGGACTCTTTAAGCCGCAGGGCGTCGACCCGTGTATATAAGGGAACGACCCGCTAGCGGCATAGGGCAAGAAACAACTGATCGAGAGCCAGGCATAGCGTATCTCGCTCCCTGGTCATCGAAACATCAATACCAACCCAACTAGACGTAGGCCTTACCTTCACCGTAAGGGGCCGAACTAGTATAAAACCTCTCGTGTCCTTTGTCCCGATTAACCCCTTCAAGCTTCCTAGTTGCGATGGCTCCACAACTAAGTCCTTTCACGAGGACATCTGACGTGACAATTCCACGACACCAAGCTTAGGGTTTTGCATATTTTTAGCATAAATGAAATTAGTAGAATTTATAATACATCATTGCAATCATGCTTTTCATTCAAGGGGCTATCAAGTGTGGCTGCAATAATAATAATTTCATGTTTAACATAAGGAACTATAGCAAGTTCATCTTCATAAGGATAATTAATATTGGCATCATGGCCATAAGAATAGCATGCATCATGTTCATCAAGGGATATTTCAATCAAATCAACGGAATCATCTATAGATTCATGCATATCATTATTTTCTTCCAAAGCAGCGGAGATTCTCTCAATAAATTCTTTAACATAGGCATTAGAAGCATAGCATAACAATATTTAAGTATGTCAAAATTTTCAGATTTGTAGAGAGTAATATCATACTTTTAAATCAAATAAGCAACTTCACAAGCACCCTTAAAAGCAACAGATTCTTTGATTTGTTCGATATCATAGTAACTATAAACACCTTTGGCATAAGAAGATAAGATTTCATTATCATTAAACTCACATAGGTAGGGAAGGTGTTTTCTAGGGTTCTCTGAGCAACAAGTAAAATCATAAATTTAACATAGATTCAAAGCATGGCATAGAAAACAATTTATTTGATTAAATAAGAGCCCCCCTTTTTCAGAAAATGGCTGACACACAAAATGAGCATGCTCGTCTAACGATTTTCCCTCAACTAAACTAGTTGGGGTTTCAGCACGAGCACATATGGATCGAAGATGATCCAAGTAGAAAACTTTAAGTGGATCCATATCAATAGATTTTTAGCAAGAAAAGATGCAAGCAACTAGAAGGCACATGGAAACACAATTAATGATAACAAATGGGCAAAAAGGCATACAGAAAGAAGGATGAATAAAAAGGCAAATAATTTTGTGTTTTTTTTCTGAAAATCATTTTAGAAGTGGGTGAGAGGAAAACGAGAGGCAAATGGCAAATAATGTAATGCAAGAGATGATAGTTTATGGTGGGTACTTAGTAGGCTTGATGTAGACATCCCCGGCAACAGTGATAGAAATTCTTCCTGCTACTTCTTGATCTTGCGTTGGTTTTTCCCTTGAAGAGGAAATTAAGGGTGATGCAGCAAAGTAGAGATAAGCATTTCCCTCAATTAGAGAACCAAGGTATCAATCCAGTAGGAGGTACAAGAAAGTCCCCAATCTATGCACCTGCACAAACAATCAAACACTTGCACCCAACACAATAAAGGGGTTGGCATTCCCTTCACGGTCAATTGCAAAGGTGAGATCTGATAGAGATAGGTAAAACTAAAAAGTAACTAAATATTTTTTGGCTTTTTTGGTTTATAGATGTGAAAATAAAAGATTGAAAAATAGTAGACCAGAAAGCAAATACGATGGAAAATAGACCCGGGGGCCATAGGTTTCACTAGAGGCTTCTCTCATGAAGGAAAATAATACGGCGGGTGAACAAATTATTGTCGAGCAATTGATAGAAAAGCGCAAAGTTCTGACGATATCCAAGGCAATGATTATGCATATAGGCATCACGTCTGTGTCAAGTAGACCGAGTCCTGCCTGCATCTACTTCTATTACTCCACACATCGACCGCTATCCAGCATGCATCTAGAGTATTAAGTTCATAAACAACGGAGTAACACCTTAAGTAATATGACATGATGTAGAGGGATAAACTCAAGCAATATGATGAAAACCCCATCTTTTTATCCTCGATGGCAACAATACAATACGTGCCTCGCTACCCCTACTTTGTCACTAGGTGAGGACACCGCAAGATTGAACCCAAAACTAAGCACCTCTCCCATTGCAAGAAATACCAATCTAGTTGGCCAAACCAAATCGATAATTCAAAGAGAAATACGAATATATGAAATCATATAATAATTCAAAGAAGATTCAAATAATATTCAAAGATAATCTGATCATAAATCCACAATTCATTAGATCTTGACAAACACACCGCAAAAGAAGATTACATCAGATAGATCTCCAAGAACATCGAGGAGAACATGATATTGAGAATCAAAGAGAGAGAAGAAGCCATCTAGCTACTAGCTATGGACCCGTAGGTCTGAGGTAAACTACTCATGCTTCATCGGAAGGGAAATTGGGTTGATGTAGATGCCCTCCATGATCGAATCTCCCTCCGACAGAGTACCCAAAAAAGGCCTCCAGATGGGATCTCACGAGGTCAGAGACCTGCAATGGCGGAAAAGTATTTTCATTGATTGTTTTGAGGGTTTGGGAATATATCTGAATTTATAGGACAAGGAAGGAGGTCAGGAGGTCTCCGAGGGGGGCGCAAGCCACATGGGTGCACCCCCTAGCTTTCCGTCTCGTTGGTCTTCTGACTTGGACTCCAAGTCCACGTGTGTCTTTTGGTCCAAGAAAAATCACCGCGAAAGTTTTATTCCGTTTGGACTCCGTTTGATATTCCTTTTCTGCGAAACTCAAAAACAAGGAAAAACAGAAACTGGCACTGGGCTCTTGGTTAATAGTTTAGTCCCAAAACTAATATAAAATAGCATATTAGTACAAATAAAACATCCAAAACAGATTATATAGTAGCATAGAACAATAAAAAATTATAGATACGTTGGAGACATATCAAGCATCCCCAAGCTTAATTCCTGCTCGTCCTCAAGTAGGCAAATGATAAAAACAAATTTTTTGATGTGGAATGCTACCTAACATATTTATCATTGCAATCTCTTTTATTTGGCATGAATATTCAGATCCGTATGTTAAAAACAAAAGTTCATTGACACAAAAACAATCATACTTCAAGCATACTAGAAAGCTAATCAAAGCTTCAAAAATAACATGGCTAAAGAAAGTTATCCCTACAAAATCATGTAGTCTTGTTATGCTCCCTCTTCTCAGCAAAAGTATAAATCATGCCCACCCCAGTGTCAGCCAAGCAATTGTTTCATACTTTTTAACGTGCTTTAGCCTTTTCAACTCTTCATGCAATACATGAGCGTGAGCCATGGACGTAGTACTATGGGTGGAGTAGAAGGTGGTAGTGGACAAAATAAGGGAGAAAGTCTCACATCAACTAGGAAAATCAATGGACCATGGATATGTCCACCAATTGATATCAATGTGAGTGAGTAGGAATTTCCATGTAACGGATGCACTAGAGCTATAAGTGTATGAAAGCTCAAAATAAAACTAGTGGGCGTGCATCAACTTGCTTGCTCATGAAGACCTAGGGCATTTGAGGAAGCCCATCGTTGGAATATTCAAGCCAAGTTCTATAACAAAATATTCCCACTAGTAATATATGAAAGTGAAAAAATAGGAGACTCGCTATCATGAAGAATATGGTGCTACTTTGAAGGACAAGTGTGGAAAAGGATAGTAACATTGTCCCTTCTCTCTTTTTCTCTTTTTTTCTCTTTTTGTTTTTTTGGTGGGGTTATCTGGCCTTTTTTAATTTGGGCTTCTTTGGCCTCTTTTATTTTGATAACCTCACATGGGACAATGTTCTAATAATGATGATCATCACATTTTTATTTACTTACAACTCAAAATTACAACTCGATACTAGAACAAAGGTATGACTCTATATGGATGCCTCCAGCGGTGTACCGGGATGTGCAATGATCAAGAGTGGCATGTATAAAAAATATGAATGGTGGCCAAGCCACAAATACTATGCCAACTACATGATCATGCAAAGCAATATGACAATGATGGTATGTGTCATAATAAACGGAACGATGGAGTTACATGGCAATATATCTCGGAATGGCTATGGAAATGCCATAATAGGTAGGTATGTAATGTTAGCTTGAACTACGTCGGTATTTCCCCAAAGTGGAAGGGATGATGTAGCACAGCAACGGTAGGTATTTCTCTCAGTGATGAGACCAAGGTTATCGAACCAGTAGGAGAACCAAGCAACACTACGTAAACAGTACCTGCACATAAAGAACAAATAATTGCAACCCGGCGTGTTAAAGGGGTTGTCAATCCCTTTCGGGTAACGGTGCCATAAATAGTCAAGTTGACGAGATAAAATTGTAGTAGATTGATAGATGCAAATAAAAGCAAATAAAATTCAGCGAGGTATTTTTTGGTTTTTGGATTAATAGATTTGAAAATAAAAGCATATAAAAATAGATCTCGAAGGCAAATATGATAAAGAAGAGACCCGGGGGCCGTAGATTTCACTAGTGGCTTCTCTTGAGAAAAATAGCATACGGTGGGTAAACAAATTATTGTTGGGAAATTGATAGAACTTCGAATAATTATGACGATATCCAACCAATGATCATTATATAGGCATCATGTCCATGATTTGTAGACCGACTCCTGCCTGCATCTACTACTATTACTCCACGCATCGACCGCTATCCAGCATGCATCTAGTGTATTAAGTTCATGGAAAAACAGAGTAATGCAATAAGAACGATGACATGATGTAGACAAGATCTATTCATGTAGGAATTAGACCCCATCTTGGTATCCATAATGTCAACAATACATACGTGTTAGTTCCCCTTATGTCACTAGGATCAAGCACCGTAAGATCGAACCCATCACAAAGCACCTCTTCCCATGGCAAGAAAAATCGATCTAGTTGGCCTAACTAAACCAAAGATTCGAAGAAGAAATACAAGGCTATAAGTAATCATGCATATAAGAGATCAAAAGACTCAAATAAATTTCATGGATAAAAACAAGAGTTACATCAAATAGATCTCCAAGAGACCATTGTATTGAGAATCAAAAGAGAGAGATGAAGCCATGTAGCTACTAACTACGAACCCATAGGTCTACAATGAACTACTCACGCATCATCTGAGAGGCATTAATGAGGATGATGAACCCCTTCGTGATGGTGTCTAGATTGGATCTTTGGTTTCTGGAACATGCGTTGGCTGGATTATTTTTCATCGACTCCCCTAGGGTTTCTGGAATTGTTTCCTCGGCAGTGCAAGAGGCAGCCGAGGTGGGCACAACCCAGCTGGGCGCGTCTGGGCCCCCAGGCGTGCCTTGGTGGGTTGTGCTCCCCTCGGAGCCCCCCTCAGGTACTTTCTTGGCCCATTGTGTGTCTTCTGGTCCAGAAAAAATCACCAAAAAGTTTTACTGCGTTTGGACTCCATTTGGTATTGATTTCCTGCAAAGTAAAAAAACAAGCAAAGAAACAGCAACTGGCACTGGGCACTATGTCAATAGGTTAGTTCGAAAAAATGGTATAAAGTTGCTATAAAATGATTGTAAACCATCAAAGAATGATAATATAACATCATGGAACAATAAAAAATTATAGATAGAGACGTATCAGCATCCCCAAGCTTAATTCCTGCACGTCCTCGAGTAGGTAAATGATAAAAACAGAACTTTTGATGTGGAATGCTGCCTAACATATTCATCAAATATTCTTTTCTTTGTAGCATGGACATTTGGACTTTTATATGATTCGAAGCAATAATCTAGTTTTGACATGAAGATTTCAATACTCAAGCATATCAACAAGAAACCACGTATTTCAAAATATCAACACTAAAGCAAGTTATCCCTCGCCCATTATGCTCAATCATTGATCCATTCATGAAACACACTCGCATATTAGCTACACACAATGCTCAAGTACGATCATAGTGCCCCTTAGTTGGTGCATTATAAGAGAAGATGGAGACTCAAATAAAAAATTTTGCGTAAAGTAAAAGAAAGGCCCTTCTTAGAGGGATGTAGGGATTTGTAGAGGTGCCAGAGCTCAAAGCGAAAAAGATAGAAATAAAATATTTTGGTGGCATGCCTTTCCTGTCAATGAAAACAATAGAGTAGTTTCCAATACTTTTCATGCTAGATATATAATAGGCGGTTCCCAAACAGAAAATAAAGTTTATTCCTTTTTCCACCATACTTTCACATTCCACGGCTAACCAAATCCACGCGGGTGCCGTCCATACCAACACTTTCCAAGGAATTTATTATTTGACAACATAAAATAAATTCATTTTTCATTTTGGGACTGGGCACCCCTAATACCTTTGTTGTACTCTCATGCAATGACAAGTGAATAAACACTCATCTTGAGAATAACACATCTAGCATGGAAAAATATTAACCCCCCCCCCTACCATTTCATGAGCGGTACGAGTACACAAAAGAGAAATTTATTTTGAAAATTGGAGATGGCACATACAAATTTGCTTGCAACGACACGGAAATACCGCATATAGGTAGGTATAGTGGAGTCATGTGGCAAAACTGGTTTAAGGATTTTGGATGCACAAGTTGTGATCATACTTAGTGCAAATGAAGGCTAGCAAAAGATTGAGAAGCATCCAACCAAGAAACATAAAATCTCTAAAGCGAGCAGTAAGCGTAACTAACACCGCATAATGCACCACAAGTAAGATGTAATTTCATTGCATAACTATTAACTTTCGTGCTTGCATAGGGAATCACAAACCTTAACACCAATATTCTTACTAAAGCATAATTACTCATGAACATAACTCACATATTATATCAACATATCGCAAAACTATTACAAGGAATCAAGTTTATTTGGCCCAATGATCTTCATTAAAAAAATTAGTATATCCCCCTTGAATATCTATCACTTTGGGACTAATTTCATATGTTGCTTTTGATAGCTCAAACAAATCGAAGTGAAGAACATAAGCATAAATTTTTTTCTTCTCTCAAAATAATTTAAGTGAAGCAAGAGAGAATTTCTTAATTTTTTTACTAACTCTCAAATAAATCTAAGTGAAGCATGAGAGCATTTCTGCAAAAACACTAAAGCACACCCTGCTCAAAAAGATATAAGTGAAGCACTAGAGCAATTCCATAGCTCATAAAGATTTAAGTGAAGCATACAGAGCAATTCTAAGTTTCTAACAAGTCATAGCATAATTTTGGCTCCCTCAAATAGGTGTGTCCAGCAAGGATAGATGACTTTAAATAATAATCAAAACAAGAAAAGAATCATATCATACAAGATGCTCCAAGAAAAACTCATGATATGTGACGAATAAAAAAATAGCTCCAAGTAAAATACCGATGGTCGTTAGAAGAAAGAGGGGATGCCACTCGGGGCATCCCCAAGCTTAGTTGTTTTCTTCTATTTTAGATAATAGCTTAGAATTCCATGGGGCATCCCCAAGCTTAGGCTCTTCTTACTCCTTATTCCTTCATCCATCATGATGTCACCTAAAACTTGAAAACTTCAATCACACAAAACTCAACAAAATCTTCGTCAGATCCGTTAGTATAACAACAAAGCAACTCAACAAAATCTTTGTCAGATCCATTATATTTGCATTATATCTACTGTATTCCAACTTTACTATAGCTTATACCCTCCAATAAAAACCATAGATTCATCAAAATAAGCACACAATGCAAACAAAATAGAATATGCAAAAATAGAATAGTCTGAAGTAATCAGGAAACTTCGTACACTTCTTTAACTCCAAAAATTCTAAAAAATTAGAAAAACTTGGAAAATTTGTACATCACTCTTTTGTAAACAATTCAGAGCAAAATCATGTTTCTGTGATTTATGAAAATTATTTTTCTGAGCGCAAAAGTTTCTGTTTTTCAACAAGATCAAATCAACTATCACCCAACATGATCCCAAAGGCTTTGCTTGGCACAAACACTAATTAAAACATAAAAACAATCATAACAGAGGCATAATTGTGCAAACACTGAAAAACAGAAAGAAAAAGACAAAAATAAATTTTATTCATTGGGTTGCCTCCCAACAAGCGCTATCGTTTTATGCCCCTAGCTAGGCTTAATGCATAGATCTAAGTGTTGTCATTTTTGGCTTCCAACTCTTCAATCACATGATCGGATTTATTTGAAGATTTAGAAAGTAAAATAGAAAAAATTCTCAGCATAAAATTAAGGAAATTGTTCTTATTAGTAGGGTCTCTTATAACTCACTACTGCAGAATGCTGCTAACGCGACACTACGATCAGAGACCCTTCGAGAAACTGTGTGCGATGCAAAAATCGAATACGGTGGTGTCAGAGAACCGTCTAAAATGTGCAAAACGTTTGTTATGACGGATGCATCAAACACTGTTTAGATTTTAGTTGCATGTACAATGAAGGGCATACGGTTGATCTAACAGAACTGTTTGCGATGAGGAAGAACAATAGAAACTGGCAGCCATATCAATGTGTGTGCGATATACGACATACAGTTCCCTCCGATGAACTATGTGCTATTAGAGAATGCAACAGAAACGGTCAGCTAGATCAAGGTGTGTGTGATAAATGGCATACGGTTCACTCAGACAAACTGTTTTCGATTAGGCAAGAGAACGGTAATGGTTCATCTTAACAAAATGTGTGTGATATGCGGCATTTGCGATCAGCCAAAAGAACACAAACGATTTGTGTAAACCAGATGTGTGTGATATGCAGCAAACATCGCACTCGAATGAACTTTTTGTGATGAGAAATTATAACACAGACGGATACTATAGTAAGTTCGTGTGCGGTTCTGTTCGTACAAAAAACTTTGAAAAATGCAAACTAGTTGATTGCGTATAAACAATTATCAAAAAGTAACAAGATAGACCTTCTTCAAGCCAATCAACATGTGTTCAAAAAACAAAAAATGTCAAAAATTACAAAACAAAGACCTCGATATTAACTAGATGGGATGCGTCAGTACAAAGGTTTATAATATACAAAGGTTTATAATAAACCTTTGCAGTTACCCATCCAACTAGTTAAAATTGAGTCCACTTCCCATCCGGCCACCCATCTCATGACTACTCCAGGCTCAGCACAGTTAACTTGGGAGTTCTGTTAGATGAGCTATCGGTAGGGAAGCTGGTCCTTGCTACTGTAGATCCCTCTTTGCAGCCTTTATTGCGCAACACAATGGAAACGATTCAACTGAGCAATATGTGTGTGATACGCGGCAAACAGGTCCGTGATCATAAATGTGTGCAAAGACCAATAATAACACAGACGATTGCTGCTACTAAGCCGTGTGATTTGCTCTATCTACAGAAGAATAACATGTATATATATATATATATATATATATATATATATATAACTGAAATAAACATCCAATTGCATAAGTGACTATACAGATCCTTCACACACACCTCAATAAACAATTGCATGCATTCTTAAAGTAGGAGAAACGATCGTCTAGTCATCTACTTCTTGTGACGCTCCCGCTACTGCTTTGTGCCTCGATCCCTTGGCTGGGTCATGAACAAGACACTTCCTCATGTCAACGATCCACCTATACATCTCGTAGCTTGTGTACGCGTCATTCGCCGCGTACTTGACGTGTTCTTCATCCTGTCTCTTATGCCAAACATTGTGCTAGGTGTCCTTGTCCTTCTTGCTCTCGTCCTTCATCTTCATGTAGTAGGGGTCGATGAAGACCGAGGCAAGGTCAACCAGGAAGTTTAGTTTGTTCTTGGCAGTGCCCAGACCTTGTAGTGGTCCTGGATGTTGACAAGATTCAAGCATTTCAAGCCCGAAACCTTGAGCGGTTTTAGATCGTTGGTGGTGTCCACCGCAGCGAACTTGTAGTCGGAGCTGTTGATAAAACTAGAGAAACGCTCGCAAGGCCTTGTGGCCAGGTGGTAGTGGTAGACGAGGACGTCATGTCACATGCACAAATGGGCGACGGCAACCTTCTGATCGTGCCCGGCACGACCAATGGTGTACTCGAGGTCGAAGCCGACCACTTGGTACTTGTCCTCGGCAAGGAACTGCTCCATACTTTGGATGGAGCTCTCCACCGACATTGGATCATTCGTGTACACCACTGAGAGGGCCTTCCCCCTCACGTGGGTGTCCACTACGTCATGCATTGTGAACTACCTGCCGTTGTCGTCGTCGGCTGCTGGGAGCGCCATTGGAGCCACGGGGATCGCCATTGGAACCGTTGGATGTCCTCTCTGTATGTGTTGTTGTGGAGGTGCTTATTGTGTCGTGTGACGCAAGAGATGAAGGTAAATGGCCGCAGGAATAAATGGGGGGCGGGGGGCCTCGATTCTTGGCGCGTCCGCATGGCAGTTTTTGCATCGGGTAACTACATTGTGGATCCGCGCCTGGCGCAACCGGACGCACACGAACGTGCGCGATCGTGCGCTGGCCCCAAACACTAGTAGCGTGTGTGGAGGGACGAGGGCAGAGCACCCGAAGGAACGCGAGAGGGCAGAGCGCGCGCAGCAGGACACGAGCACAGCGCGCCGCGGCCGCCTCAACCGCAAGCAACCACACGCATAGAGCAGTTGAACACGCAGGAAATGGTCTCCTACAAGCCAGCCGACACTTGTGTCGCTGTGTAGAGAGCGGCCGTGTGCTACTACCTCCGTCTTGGTCTATAGTCCCCTTTATATTATATGTCATCCTTTGCCCTCAAATTTAACCAACGAAATGTTAATGCATGTTATAAAAATTATATAATTGGAAACTATGTTCAAATACGAATCCAACTATATAATCTTTGGCGACATGCATTCGTATTTTATTAGTTAAATCCTACTTATAAACCAGGACGGGTGTATAGTAGGTAAATCGCAAATATTTTTTTTATTAACCATATGTGTACGTGGCCTTTCGTCCTCCTCTCGCACGTCTTGTCACCTCACTACCGCGGACGGCTTACAGCGCAAGCTTGCACAGCGCACGGGAGCGTTCTTTTGGCCAAACGGTGGCGACAATGAATCATTGGTGAGCCCGTTCCCGCGCAACCTCACAGGTTCCCGCGCATGCTTCCCGCCCGACTAGGTGAAATCCCCCAAAATCCCAATGCTTACCGGCCTGCTATAAAAACCCTCACGGCCGGCGAGTCCTGCGTCGCATTTTCCCCTCCCTCCCTGTAGCTTATCTCGTTTGCTTCTCCCACAATAGCTGATGGCATTGGTCCGTCGTGGTCGCTCAGCCACTCTGCCATCATCTGACGATAACTCCAGCTGGGAGGCTACACAGCGGCGGCGGCGCAGTCCTCTGCGTAGTGTAGTGCGCGTGGCGTCCCTGTTGGGTTTGCACGGAACACCCACCACACGCTCTGCTGCCGGTGCCCATCGGCAGCTGTTGCCGATTGCCATTGCCGCCACACCACCATCGAAATCCAGGGCCATCGCCCGCTCCGCCGACGCGGCCCGAAGGCAGGAGGTGGTGGTCGTGGCCGCCACCCCATCGTCGGCCGCCCTGGCCGCCATCCCACCATCGACCGTCGGGGTCATCACCCGCTCCACCACCACCTCCCGAAGGTGGGAGGCGGAGGTGGATGCCGGCATGTGCGTCAGCGACCTTGCTCCCTACACCGAGTTCCTGCAGGACGAGCACGAGCACCTCGTCGAGCATGCAAAGAGCCTTATCGCCACTGTGGTTGCGGCACACGCCACCTCAGAGGTGAGGAATCAGGAGATCTACAAGGAGAACCACCACTTCGAGAGGGATCGTCTGGAGTGGCAACGGGCGTTCGAGCTGGCGAGCGTCGCCGAACGTGCAGCAGCGGCAGGCACTGTATTGCATTTGTCCAGCTCATTAGTAGGCTCCTCCTCCTCTGCCTCTTACTGAGCGCGCTCGGCAGAGAAGAGGCTGCCGGAAGTAGTACAAAGCCCCTTCCTTAGTAGTAGTAGTATTTAGGGGCTATTTTGTTCAGTTCATCTAACTATAGATTTTGTGGAACTGTACAACGTACTTAAAATTAGCTAGTATATAAAGTAGAACTAGCTATTTCAGTACGTGGTTAGCAACGAATGGGGAAAAGTTTGGTCGGTTCAGCTATCGAGTTGAACTGTTTGTATCAATTAAGCATGACTGCTTAATCTATTAATGAAATCTATGCTTAATTACTGAATTTTTGTTGCAAAAATTAGATTGTGCTAGTGATTTTTAGCTGCATATTTTGACAAATCGCAGTGTTACAATATTGACAAATGGCAATATTACTAGAGCAACAAATGTCAGTCTTTCAAGTTTGACAAATGGCAACATACCCAATATGACATATGCAAATCTTACCAAATTGTTTGTGAGTGGTGCAGCCAACACAACCATTTGCGTTGAAGAGATGCACAAATCCTGCTCTTGCTTTGCATACGGGTGTTCTATCTAAACCGTTTACGATCAAGAGCTGCACAAATCCTGCTCGGCACATTTTCCCTTGGCTTCCTGGGGAAGCTGTCGGTTTGTATACGGGTGTTCTAACTAAAACGTTTGCGATCGAGATACAATATTAAACCCAAGAAAAAAAACTATTTCCATCGGTGGCAGAGGCGGCATGCCGCGCCATCCTTGTCGTTGTCGTCCTCTGGGACGCCATTGTTGAAGTCTTCATGGCAGCTCAGAATGTTCTTCACTTGTAAATCAAACATCATGTCGTTGCGCGATCGATGGGCGGGGCGCGGGAGGACGGAAGCTCCTGGCGCTGAGAGGTAGCGGTCGACGGCAGCGTCCCATGCCGCTGAGGGGGGCGCGTGCATGGGCACGGGCGCGGCGGGTGCAGCCAAACGCACGGGGATCAGCGCCACGGTGGGTGGAGGGGCGCGCATGCGCACGGGCATGCGCACGGGTGCTGGCGCTGGCGCTGGCATGTACACGAGCTCGCGTGGGTCCGTGGAGATCTCGGTGACTCCCGCGGCTTCCAGCTCTGGGATACTGCTCGGCGACCAGCCCGTCAATGCAACGGGGATGGTCGCTCGCACAGGCGCGGGGATGGGAGCTGGGACGGGAGTGGGGGCAGCAACAGCCGCGACTGAGGGAGTCCTGGATTAGGGGGTCCTCGGTCAGTCGGACTATGTACTATGGCCGGATTGTTGGACTATGAAGACACAAGACAGAAGACTTCGTCTCGTGTCCGGATGGGACTCTCCTTTGCGTGGAAGGCAAGCTTTGCGATTTGAATATGTAGATTACTTTCTGTGTAACCGACTTTGTGTAACTCTAGCCCCCCCAGTGTCTATATAAACTGGAGGGTTTAGTCCGTAGCCACAACAATCATAACCTCATAGGCTAGACTTCTAGGGTTTAGCCATTACGATCTCATGGTAGATCAACTCTTGTAATACTCATATTAATCAAGATCAATCAAGCAGGAAGTAGGGTATTACCTCCATAGAGAGGGCCCAAACCTGGGTAAATATCGTGTCCCCTGCTCCTGTTACCATTAGCCTTAGACGCATAGTTCGGGACCCCCTACCCGAGATCCGCCGGTTTTGACACCAACATTGGTGCTTTCATTGAGAGTTCCACTGTGATGTTGAAGATAGGATTGATGGCTCGCCTTGTTATCAAGGACAACATCACCTCCGGGGGAGTCCTGGCCTCAAGCCAAACCCTCCGGCTGGGCGACTTTACCATGGTCGCCCGTTCGACCGTCGGGCCGACGATGACTTCTTGGGTCATCGAAAACCGCCTCCACGTCATCTAAGAATACTCTGAACAGATGGATCCGATGGATTTTTCGTCTTTAAATGAACTGCTGGATCGCATCACCGCCTTGGGAGTCGCTACAGACTACTACCGGATTGGGCTTAAAATCGATCAGAGAGAAATTGAATCTCCACCGATCACCCACCAGATAGTGGTATTGGAGGAGCAATTCGGTGACTCTTCCCCTATGTTAAGGACGAACTATGTTCGGATCTCTAAGCTCACAGAGCCGGATACTCAACCGCGGGAAGACGTGTCGCGTACTCCGAACTTAGAATCAGACTATGGGCCTAAAAAACTGGTTGATATCCCAGAGCCCGAACTGTTAAGCTCAGAAGTTTCTCAAGCTCTGGATCCCAGATTAGGCTAGGGTTTGGACTTAAATCGACCCACCCACCCAGATATAAGCAATCTTACCCACACCAGACAGCAGTCCCAGGAAACGATCCATCACTTTTGGGCCAGATTCCTCCTTGTCAAGGACAAAATCAAAGACTGCCGCTATGAAGACGCAATCTCATTATTCTGCAAAAAAATGAATGAATGAGAGAATCCTCTATGCAATCAATCGCCATCACATATTACACTTTGCTGACATGGCAACCATAGTACAGAAGTACTGTGCAATGGAAAGCGCCTGGAAAACTTAGGCAGCCTCTTGGGAGCCACCGGTTTACACTAAACACTACAGGAAACTGGGAATTTGCCATCAGCCAGCTCTTTGCCATCTGCCAGCTGATGGCAAAGAATGTCTTTGCCATCTGCTTATAAAAAACAGATGGCAAAGAACTGACAGACGGCAAAGAACATGGTTGCCATCAGCCAATTCTTTGCCATCTACTAGTGGATGGCAAATAATCTTTGCCATCTGCCAGCAGATGGCAAAGAGGTTGACAAATCCTGTGGCCGTCAAGCGTGTAACGGCGTACCAGCCCTACCTCTTTGCCATCTGCCAGCAGATGGCAAAGATTCTTTGCCATCTGCTGGCAGATGGCAAAGAGATGGGGTTATTTTTTTCCAGGTAAAAAAAACTATGGGGTTATCCCCTCCCTCTCTCCCCTCCTCTCCCTCCCTCCCTCCCTCCCATGCATCTCACCCACCGCCGCCAAAGCACCCCCACCACCCCACCACCCCG